>NW_025999968.1:29917795-29927496 GCF_001458135.2 Marmota marmota marmota | reverse complement strand
AAAAAAAAAAAAAAAAAAAAAAAAAAAAACACTTAAAAAAGGAAGAAAGAAAATTTTAGACCAATATCTCTAATGAACATAGATGTAAAAAAAAAATTCTCAATAAAATTCTGGCAAATCGAACACAGAGACATCAAAAAGATCATGCACCACAATCAAGTGGGATTCATCCCAGGGATGCAAGATTGGTTCAACATACAGAAATCAATAAATGAATTCACCACATCAATAGACTTAAAGATAAGAATCATATGATCATCTCAATAGACACATAAAAAGCATTTGACAAAATTCAGCACACCTTTATGTTCAAAACACTAGAAAATTTAAGGATAACAGGAACATATCTCAACATCATAAAGAATTTTCTATCATTCATTATTTTTCAAGGCATAATCATGCTTTACATGATATAAGAATTTGCCTTAAACATAACTTTACATATGTTAATAGAGGAATTTATCATCCCTCACGAGGTTTTTATAAGTAAGAACCCTACTATGAAATGATAATGCAAATGTATCATGAAGTGTGAGAAATATAAGTTCATACTCTTAACCTTCAAGTATTTTTGTGAAATTATTTTATCAGACTCCTCTGAACATACTATTCTAAACCATCTTCTCTGAAGAGTTGAAATTTTTATTATAGAAACTTTATTCCAGAAGTTTAATTATAGAACATTTATTATAGAAGTTTTATTATAGAAATTTGATACAAATGAATAGATATTTTGGAATATGGGGCACTTTCTTGAGAAATCTTAATAATCTCAAGATTAAGGAAGCCAGAGATGTCTAATATACACAGTAAAATTTGAAAATTTTTGGTTAAAATTTTTATTTATCTTTTTATAAAAATAATTTCAAATAAACTATATCAAGTAATCTTTTTCAAGCCTTCTTACAAGTCCAATATTTTGCTAGTGTCCATGCACATAAAAATATCAACTTGGGAAAGCTTCATTCTGGATCCAAGATTTAAGGGAAACCAAGAAATTCCTATTCCCATTACTTAAGTTGGAAATTCTGTGACAGAATTGTGAACATACCTTCAATGGAGAACTGTGGTTAATGATAATGGAAATGTTGCAATGAGTAATATTTTTCTATACCATCATGGTAAGTAGTATTTTTGAACTGGAATCAACAACTAATAAGCATTGATAGGATGGTTTCTGAGTGGAATAATTTAAAAAAAATCTCCATCCAAATGCCATACTTCTTAGCTTGCAACTTTTAAAATATTTTAAAAATATAAATTGGGGAATATTCTCAAATGATATCCAACAATTAGATTAAATCTCTCTTGATATTGGCTACAATGCAATAAACTATTTATAAACTTTATACAAAATTCAATTCAGCAACTGAGAAAATTAACTTTTAATGTTTACAGCTGCCTTTAATTTCAGGTTCATCCCTATTGTTTAAAAAATACAGAGAGAGTAAAATACAATGAAATACCTTATGGTAAGTTGTATAAATAAATGTTAAAGAGAGAAATTTGAAATATTGAAACATTAGATTTTTATTATGAATATATTTAATGTATGGAGAATGTCATTGTCAACAAATAACAGATCAGTTAGGTCTAATTACTGGGTAGTGTGATAGGGAATGAGTCAATATATAAACCATTAAAGAATAAGGGAATTGAGTCATTTAGTTTTCAAAAAAAATATAAACAAACTAAATACACTATTAAAAGAATTTTATTTTAAAAAGATGCTTATTAACCTACAATCATTAAAGTTCTTCCTGTCAACCAAGAACCATGCTACAATTACTTTCCAATAACAAATTTTGAAGTTTTATTAACTGTGAAAGAAATATATTGTGATTATTGGCCAGAGTTTGCCAGAGTTATTTCTCCAACAACAACTTTGATCAATCAAGAAATTCCTATTTCTTCCCCTTAGTGTATATTGAAGTTTATACTGCCTAAATGTCAGTGAGCAAGAGACCTTACTCTCTTTGGGATGGTGATCATTATCTTCAACTCTTGCTCAATCTCCTTCAGCTATTGTGGAACTAACTTTCTCTCTGGAAATGTGTGACATGTGGAGCAGTAATAAGGATTAAAATGACACAGGCTTCTTATATTCTAGAGACATTAAATCTCATGTACTGCCATCAATATCTTAAACTACAACATTATTTCATGGGAATAATTTGTAAAGTTTTTAGAGGTTGTCTTTGCTGCAGTCTGGCTGCAGCAAAATTACCTGGGGGTGAGGAGCAACTTGTGTAGATTGATACAGCAGGATCAGGAGCCATTTATTGTAGGACAGGAATGGTATATATACATTCCACACAGCTTATCTTAATTAACATAAAATAGATACAGCAGTCAACCAATAAGGAATCACCACACTTAATGGCTCGCTGGCATTACTTCACAAATCACTCCCTCTGGCAAAATGCCAGGCGCCATCCAGACTTGTTTACAGACTCTAACATTTGCTAGGTGCCATCCTGACTAGTTTACAGATGCTAACAGTCTTGATAATTTCTATGTAAATATTCAACATTATAAGTTCAGGACGACTCTAAGCATCCCTGTAGCCAAAATATGACTATTTATATTAAATGAAGCATACTTTTTGCTTGGGGAATTTCTCCCAAATAATAAGCATAAGCATTTAACCAATATGTTGTCTCTGACATTTTTGTCCTATCTCTAGAATAATGAAGATTATGTTTATACTTTGTCATTAGTTTTCCTGGATTAAGTTAATTTTAAATAAAATATATTCTTGCAGCATCTTTTTGTTTTGTTTTGTTTTTAGTTGTAAATGGACACAATATCTTTATTTATTTATTTTTTATGTGGTGCTGATGACCAAATCTAGTGCCTCACATGTGCTAGGCAAGTGCTCTATTACTGAGCTCCTTATAATACTTTTGTATGGCCAATTCCTATGAGTAGTTACAAACTTCAATGAAAAAAAAATATTTTTCTTGTATCTTGTATACTGTATCTACTCATTAAAATTGAATTATTCTTATTTTTGTACATATACTACAGAAAACTTTTGATGCATAATAATTTTGAGAAAAATTTATGTGGTAATTACCTAGCTAGTATGAAATCTAATTTAAATTTTTCTACAGAATTGTGCAAATTCACATTGGTAATTTTATTAAAAAGTAAATATTTCATTGTTGTATATATGCATGTAATTGTATAACACTTAAAATGTAGAATGTTATTTGAGTGGAAACTCAGTAGTTTAATATATTTCTATGCATATGGAAAGTAGGAGAAGGTGTTTTCTTCTTGATATTTAGTGCAAGAGCACAATGTGTTGTGTTTGTTTTGAACCTGCTGTGCTGCCACCTGCCAATCCAGGCTGTCTTCGTCACCCCAGAACATCAAACAGAAGGGACATTGAGTGGTATGATTTTACTTGAAATAAATGTATTTCCTTATTACTTAACAACATTTTAGGTAATTTATGAAGGCAGTCCAATTTCAAAGTCTTCCTCAACTATCAATTTCTTAATTGAAAATTTCTCGATACTGATAATCCCCATTCTGCTTTCCTTTCTCAGAAATATAATGCTTTTAAGAACCAGTAAATACCCCCCAAATATCATTCCTTTATTTATCTTTAATGTCTTTTTTGCTGTTGTTGTTTAATTCTAAAATATTGACTGTGTGGTACAGTACTACATCACCACACCTGTTCTTTTTACATGATATGTGGAAGAAGTGATCTTAAGCATTTCTTTTGTACCACAGACATATGGAGAAGAATACTGACCAGAAGCAACACTCCCAAATATATGATCTTTATGGTAGAAAATCATGACTGGTAAAAAAAATGTTTGAACGTGCTAGTCAAAAAGATGTAGTTCTAAAACAAAATGTTCTACATGAATAGATATTAGATTTATCTTTACATAAAAAGCACAATCAGAGCCAGGCATGGTGGCATATATCTTAATTCCTAGCCACTAGAATAACTGAGGTAGGATGATTGCAAATTTAAGGCCAACTTCATCCACTTAGTAAGACCCTGTCTCAATTTTTTGTTTTTTGTTTTTAAAGGCTTGGGATATAGATCAGTGGTAAAGCACTCCTTGGTTCAATTCCTTTTCTGTGAGAAAAAAAAATATATCAGTATTAACTATGAAGCAGGTTGGAAAGGAGACAAGAGAAAAATAGGTGGCTATGATAGGAGAACTTAGGATGTTAAATATAAAACCAAGATGAAGAAATATATTTAAGAAATTAAAAAAACTTGAAATACTACTAACTATATAAGATATTAAACAGAAGCTGTAAGGTTTTCTTAATTTTTTATTCTCTAATGTAGGCAATATTATAGAAGTAGATTTAGAGGGATAAATGTTGTATAGAATATAGAATTTTACATACGTGTAGGGAAACTTGGCTAGGGGAAAGAACAGACAGCTAGAAAAAGTAGGTTGTAATGGGAAAAAAAAGCAGAATTTTAATAAATATCAAATGGAGAGTGGGTATAGATGTGATTCTTCATACAAACAATTACAATGCATGAGAATGTTCAGGACAAGTGAACTGAGGGAGAACATTACACATCTGAGGAAACCAACATTCAAAATCTGAAAAAGAAAATGGATCAGGCATGAAAGAATAGAAAAAAATCAGGGAAAAAAAAAGAAAAGTCAGTATTATTTCTAAAGGCTGAAATTTGAAGGTATTTTAGAAAGGAGGAAATGGAGACCGCTATTCAATAACTCAGAGACAGAAAATAAAATATCAAATCACTCCCTGGATTGGTAAATAGGGAAGTCACTGCTTTGAGCAGACTAAAATCATGAGGAAAACACAACATATTAAGGGTGTATCTTTTAATAATTTTCCTATGTACAGTTTTGAACAGTTCAAAATATTGACTCAGTATCTATTATAAATAACATTTATCCTTTAATTAGAAAGCATAGTTATTTTTGCTTAAAATTAGTGACTCTATGAACTATAGTTCTAACTGTAGAATATTAATAAGAATAAGGGGAACTTTGGTTTAGTTTTTTTTTTTTTTTTTTCCAGTTCAATATTTTGGTTGTTTTCAATTTTCCATTAGTAGAAGTAACACTTCAATGCATATATCAATGTATAAATTCTTTTGTGTTTCCTATTTTTGATAATTGTGTTCCATAATAGGATTAGGGATAAAATTAAAATTGGAAATTGGCAAGATAAAGAATACAATACAGTAGGGGTCCTGATACATATTATTGAAATAATTTATTGATGATAAGATTATTAATTCATATGTTCAAAATCAAAAATATTACATTATTACTAGTATGATTAATTTAAAAAAAATTTATCATTTATGGAATATGGAAACATGTATAATAAAGACAAAAAAGACTAGTTTAAAGGAACAAATTAATCAAAAGAATATGTTAACCAATCAATAAAACTAAAACATATGGGAAATTAGCAACTGCTAGTTACGTCTGGCTGATAAGATTATGATTCAATTTTTCAATACATTATAGGACACTTAAGAACATTACAAGGTAGAAATCAGTATGTCTAATAAGATAAGCAAATAGTCACAGAGAAGGAGAAAGTACTTCAAACTTGGAATGTGGAAGACTTTGTGGAAAATGTATAACTTGAAAAGACTGATAATTCTACAATTTTTTAAAAGCATTGAAGATTGAGTATTCGTGATTTTATTTAAAATTTGTATAAATTTCAATAAACCAGTAAGGGATAAACAATTATTAGTTTTAGAGAAGTGTGGGAGTATAGACATGAGCAGGAAAGATCCTGCTGTGAATGTTCCTCTTCATTTTCAGTTCAGCTGTCTTCTAGCTGTATGACCTTGAATAACTTGTTTGAGTTAACCATTCTCCACTTTTCTCTTGTATAAAGTGTGGGATATAGTTATACTTGACTTTATTGTACTGTTATGAGGATTAAGGTTTGAGTAAATACAAAGTACAGAGAAAAATTCCTAACATATGTTGTTATTTATTGCTTGGCTCTATTATTATTACTAAAAGTCATCATCATCATTTTAAATAGATTTTTGTGAAAATAAAATTAGTAACCTAATCTAAAACTTGCAAAAAAAGTTTTTTTTTTCATCAATATGTATTTGAAAACAGTATACAAAATAATTTAGCAATAACTCATTGGGTTAATAAGGAAATAGATAAGTATAGCAGTAATAGCTTTAAAAGGACAGAAAAGAATGCAATATCATCTTCATTCATATTTTCGTAGCATATGCCATGAGTACAATCAGCACAGCAGGTACTAGACATGCAAGGCAGATAGTCATCTAAGACTGTACTCCCCACCCTGGTGTGGGGGATGGGTATTTTAATATCTATCAAGAATTTAGATCATAGACCAAAAAGAAGGAGAAGCCATTACACTTGCTGTTTAAAATGTGAAAATTCAAGCACTTTAATATTTTATAAACTCTTATTTTCAAGAGGTAATATCTGAAAGCATAGCTGTCCCATTCTATGCCCTATCTGTACAGAGCACGTAATCACTCTGATGTTCTTGGGGAATCCTCTCGTGTTTACCATTTAAATCTCATTCCTACTTCACGGCTCTTTGTTAGAGCATCTGCTTTTTAAAAAAGAGACTTCAGCCTTCTAAAACTTCATTGTCAGAGATAATGAATTTTAGATTATATGACAAAGTTGAGCACAGTAAGACTATTGAAATATGAATTTTACCAATGTTAGCTCTTGAGTTTAAAAAATTAGTGTGTGTTGGCACTCTTCATCTGTATCCATGTTGAAACTAAAAATCTTTGGTCTAATTTCGTAGTCCTCTTCTTTATTATCTCACAGTAAATAAGCAGCATATATATCAATGATATTTTGCAAGTGAAAAAGTAAAATTAAGATGTTAAAACATGTATAGCTTCTCTATTCTGGGAGACTAAATAATTTTTAAAAATCAAAATGACTGGTAATTAGGCCAAATATAAAATAAATCTAGTTAAAAAAATTAACTCAATTATAACAAATAATCATAACAAGTAGTTGGCTTATTATTAAATTTTGATTTGAAAAAAGAAATGATACAAATTGTTCTGTTTAGCTTGCTGTGTTAGTTTAAATGTGAATGAATGTAGTTCTAGGAAACAATCTACTTGACAAGACAAATATAAACATATGTATCAGCATGACTTTGAAATACATATTAATATTGGCAAATAAGAATATTATCTCTTAATAAAGCAATGCATTACTACTTAAATCATGAAATTACAAGAAAAATATATTACAAATAAATATTATATATATATATATATATATATATATATATATATATATTTATTATATAAAGATATCATAAAATGTAAAATCTGAAATTTATTAGAGGACTTCTGCTTCTGGAAAGATGGAGTAGAAACAGTTTTCATTATTTTACCAGCAAAGGGAAATAATAACATTGGCTATTATATATGAAACAATCATTAAAATACTCTAAAAATGTAGTAGTAGACAGATCAACTAGGGACCTTGATACCAGAAAAATAACATGACATTTGAACAAAATTGCTCTATAAAAGTAATCTGTTAAAAAAATCATAGTGCAATAGTAAATTTATTGATATTTTTCATCTCATATCCTCCATATAATTAAACTGAAGAAACCAGCAACCTGTAAATACATATGTACAAATGGAAAAATATATTTCTAGCAAAATCCTGCTCTCACTAGCCAATGGGCTAGGAAAGGCCAACTTGGAAAAATAGAAAATTTTCAATTAAAAAACTTAGAATGAAGAATTTATTTAAGCTGAAAACCTTAAAAGAAAAGCAAGCAAAAAAATAAATCCAACAAGCTGTTGTTATACCACCAACCAAGACAACAAAGGCCAAATTCATAACTTAACAGGCAATTGTCATAAGGGACACAGGAAATATCTTACATCCCCACTAGGGTGGTGTCTGGCCATAACTATTATGACCTGTATATAGTAAACTGGTTAGAGGTCTTCAAGTAACCCCCTCCACCCCATACATATTCAGAGACCAAACATTGGATCTGGATTTCTATGTGCAGAATGTGTTCTTCTTCTTTCTGAAATGATGTTGAAAATAACAATTTAGATCATATATATATATATATATATATATATATATATATATATATATATATTTATGGTAAAATGTGCTAATGTAAAGAATTAGAAGATTAGTGATGTTTAATTTAATAGAATGCATTCTTTCTCATGGAAATGGGAATATAATAAGTGTCCTGTAGGTGATTGGGTTGTAGCAATTTTATTGAAGATTAAAGTTTGATTGACCTTTGTTAGGGTGATTAACCTTTCAGAAATTAAAAGCCAGATTGGAATTAGTCTGTCCAATTTAAATGCAAACATTGAGCAGATTCTATGTCATTCAAATAATAATAATAAAAACCCTCCTATTTTAATTTTCGTTTTTGCACGTCTGGTGAAATGCTGCTTTAGAAGGACCATAGCTCTGACAAGAGTGTCTCTGTGGCAGAGAATCTAGAAATAATGTGTATATTATTGGGAGCCTGTGGGGAGAAAGTCCCAAGAACCATTCTCCTACCCCATAAAACATCAAAACCATTCCCACTAGCTCTGCATAACTGGAAATACTTGCTCTCCAAACAAAAATGATCTAGGAATGTACTGAAGAGGTTAGGAATAAATAGCAATAACATCTCTATTCCAAACCAATGACAAAAACCTAAACTGAATATTATATCAATGTTAAATGTATACAATGGCTCCTGAAAAACACATGTTTTATTGAAGTTGCTTATGAACCAGTACCTGAAAGTTGATTATTTCTGATGTCTGGAATTTTATTCCCCAGGATCTCTAATCATCTCTGGATGTATTCCCCTTTTTCATTAGGTTCAAAAATTGTTAGAGGAGAAGCAAACTCTAATTATTTGCAATGGTACTTAATGGTTTAGTTTTATTTCTCTTTCTTAAATTATCTTGAAGCATTTGTGAAGAGTTTGCATATTCACATTGCTTCAAAAAACGGTTTTCATTTTTTCATATCATACTATTTTTTATTATTACTAAGTCAGTGAATCTTTTTAGTTTTAGGTCCCACCACCCAGTGAATGCATCTTCCTTTCATGTGTCTATGAACTATTAAAATGGTAATAAAGATTCTCTTCATTCCATCTGTAATTTATTTCTCTCTCTTTTCATCAAAGAATTCGCTCTGAATGTGTCAAGGTAGAAAAATCCAAGGTATTATAGTGTAAAAATTAAGAAGCCTGAGGTGCTATAGTTTATTTTTTTACACGAGCTTTTCATGTATGCTTTCAACATCCTTCTGAAAGATAGGCTTCCTCTGTAGGCCTATAAGGAAAGTCAAAAGATGAAATACTTGGGAGAGAGAGACTGAAATTATACACACTTACCAAAGTGACTGGCATCCTCTAGAGAGCTGGATAATTCCTTGAGGCATAAATTAATAATATGTTTAACTAAGATCTATTTGCTATAAGGATAATTTCCTAATTCTTAATTGTGAGACAAGTATTCCTCATAAACTGTAAACAAATATGTTGTTCTGTACATTGTCTGATAAAGTAGAGGTCATCAGCTTTAGTTTTGGCATAGTGAATTGTCGAACTTTAAAAAATTCATTTGCTCCAATTGTTCTCTTAATAAAGTTAATCTTTACTAAAAAAAAAAAAAAAAAAAAAAAAAAAAAAAAAAAAAA
>NW_025999968.1:29891727-29917538 GCF_001458135.2 Marmota marmota marmota | reverse complement strand
AGATCATATATATATATATATATATATATATATATATATATATATATATATTTAAGATTCAGAACCTTATTGCACAATACCCCAAATGCTCATTTAAAAAAATATTTTAATAAATTACACATCATATACAACCATAAGAATGAAATCATAAATAGAATAATATTCCATGCAAGTATGTCAAATATACTCTAATATATATGTAAGAAGATAAATAAAAAAATAAAAACTTAAAAATATTTTAATATTATTTATAGTTGACAAACCATAATGTATACATTTATAGGGTACAGTATTATATTTTGATACATGCATATAATTTGGAAAGATCAGATTATGTTAATTAAGATATCCAGATAGGTCTCAGTAAAAAAAAAGACAACAATATACTAAAAGGAAGTTTTCAAACTGAATACAAAAGGAAAAATAAAAAACCTTACAATTTAGATGGCAGAAATGCTAGAAATTATTTCACAATTATTTTAAAGCAGCGATGATAAAAATGCTTCAATAATTATGACATTTCAAACAAATGAAAATATAGAAAACATCATCAAGAAAGGTAAGGGGGAAATAAAGTTATGTTTTGGAACTGACAAATACAGTGAACAAGTTAAAAAGTAGATGTCCTAAACAGAAGCATAAATTTGGGAGAAGAAAGAATTGATAAAATAGAAGATAGAAAAAATTTAAAAAAAAAATCAATGAGGAAACTAGTGAGAAAATAGATTAAAGCAAATAAATAAACACAGACTCAGGAACATGTAGAAAAAAATGGACCCTTATTGACTGGAATTCTAGAAGGAGAAAATGATGATAGAGCTAAAAAAGTACTTGAAGAAATAACAAAAGAAAGCTTCCAAATGTGTGAGAGACCTAAAACTGCAGATTTACCATGGAAGCAATAACATGTTAATTTTACTATAATGGACACTGACTCTAAATATATATTTGTATTCCTAAATGGTAACTTCTGCCAAAACAACCATCTGTGGGCCTATAGAACGACTTACTTCTGATCAAATACGTCACTTCTTAGCAAATGAACAATGGGTCCAAGCTCATGAACTAGAATAATGATCACACCACATTTTCACAATTATGAAGCAGTTGGCTTTAAAGTAGCCTTTAAAAGGCTCAGTTCCAATTCCAGTTTGGTTGTGATATCTTGTAGGGCAAGGTTCTCCAGAATGCTGTATAGCTTGGCATACAAAAGAGTATCCAAAATATGGTGCTATTTCTTCAAGGCACAGAATTCATAAATCTAAGAATCAAGAGGTAATAATGGGAGTGGCAAAATATGGTATTATCCTTTTCAACTATTAGCAAAAATATTTGCTTCCTGTCCCCTTAGGCTCTACTGGGTTAAAAATCTTAAATTCAAAAGGAGAAATGCTTCCAGCAGAAGACATACCAATAATTTACTGAAGTGGAAGTTATTTTACTTACCTGGCTACTCTGGGCTCATCATTCCTTTAAATCAACTTTCCAAAATACGAGTAGTGGTACTGGCTATGGTACTTGAATCAGTTTACCAAAGAAAATTGGCCTATTACTCAGATAAATCAGTTTAGCAAAGAAAATTGACCTATTACTCAGATATGGAAATACACAAGAATATGTAATGAAATTCTTTAGGGTGTCTCTTAGTAGCCCTATGTCCAGTAACTAAAGTCAATGAAAAGTGTAAAACAACTGATTTCAGAGAAGCTACTCATGGCCTCAACTTGACTAATGAGAGTTTGGCCACCCTAAGAGGTAAAGAACCACAACTTTCTATTATTTTTTTTTAAATATTGTTAACATTACTTCATAATGTTTAAATTACACTGTATCATGAAAAATAAACATCATCTATGAACTTCAAATTATCTCCTGAAGAAAGGATTAGTCTGCTTTTGGTTATATACAAGAGAAGTGTTATGTTACATGAAAATACAAACTTGTTTTGTTTTTGTTTTTGTTTGGAGATTGGATATGGTTTAAAGATATTCACATGTGTCCCAATTTTAAAAAGGGTAAGTTCATGATAGTGATTTTATAGCTGTGCCATAGCACCCAAGTATTTGATCAAATACAAATTTAAATATTGTTTAAATTACACACAATTAATATTTTAAATTATTAAACATTGAGTAAAGAAGATTATCCATCATTATTTTTGTAGGTTTGGATAAGATTCTGCTAAAATTTATATGGAAATGCAAAAAAGAAATTTTTAGCTAAAACAAATTTGAAAAATAACTGTGAAGTGGGATGAATTAAGGCTCTGTGATGTTGGAAGAGTACCACAAAGAATGAAAAATGGAACAAAATCAAGAACCCAGAAACCAATTATTTGGCAATGGTACAGATTCAATTAGGGGGGGATAACCATATCCCTGCAGCATTTGGAGAGTAACATGCAAGAAAACAAAAAGAAAACAAACAAACAAAAAATAAAAACTCTTCAATCTAAACACACCAGCTTATTTAAAAACTCAAAAAGAAAATAAAGCATAAAATGGGAATCTCTGCAAACTTTAGGCGAGAGAGAGAGAGAGAGAGAGAGAGAGAGAGAGAGAGATTGAGATAGATATGAGAGAGTGAGACAGTGAGAGAAGAAACTTTAGGATCTAGATTTAGGACCAAAAACATAACTCATGAAATGAATAGACTGGGAAATTGTACTCAATAAAAATTTTAAAAGTTTGCTATGTGGAATGTACATCAGAATGTCTATATTAAAACAAAACAAAACAAAACAAAAATACTGACAGTACCAAATGCAGAAGAGAATGTAGAAAAAGTGGTTATTCAAATGTTTCTGATGGGGATGTAAAATGGTACCATCGTTCTATAATGCAGCTTGGCACTTTGTTAAAAAACTAAAAATGTAAGTACCATACAGTCCAGCAATCTTACTCCTAAGCATTTTCCAGATGAATATAATTTATATTATCATCAAAATCTATACAAGAATGTATATGGTAGCACAATTGTAATAGCCCCACAATGAAGCCACCTCAAGTCCTTCCAACTGATAAATGGTTAAACAAACTAACAAATCGTGGTATATTTATACTGTAGAAGACTACTCAACAATAAACAAGGACATATTAATGAAATATTCATAAACTTGAAGGAAAATTTAAAGAATTAAGCTAAATGAAAAAACCATAGCACTAAAGAGCAACACAAAGCTCACTGCAATGATGGAAATACTTTATAGCTTGATTAATCAAAATAAATATCTAGTTGTGATATTGTATTATAATTCTGTAAGCCATTACCATTGAGGGTACCTAGGTTAAGGGTAAAGGAATCTCTATGATTCTGAAATAGGAATTATTTCCTAAACCTTCATGCTAATCTACAATTATTTTGAATAAGATGTTTAGTTTAAAAGATAACTGAATGTTTCTTTTTTAGTAGCTATACAGGGTGAAAGATCATCTATTGAAAATTATAAAAGTAGAAATATTATTAAACATGAAACAGACCAGTTAAACATTGACTTAATCATGTTTTATATCGGAAAATGTGAAAATAGAATGCCATATGGCTAAACAAACATATCTATTTTGTAGAAATGACCTATAATCTTGAATAGTACAGAACTTCAAGTTGGTTACAATTCTCCATCCTTAATTGGATGACTGCAGCATGACTATGTTGTCTTATGATGTAAAAAGTCCTGAAATTGGAAACTAAAAACTGGATTAAAAACTGATTTGGTCATTTTTTCCCCACTATTGTGACTAAAAGACTGAATCACAACAATTATAAAGGAGTAAAAGTTAATTTGAGAGCACATGTTTTCACCAGTCTTAGTTCATAGAAGGATGGCTTCATTCCTTGGGCTCCAGGGAAAGCTGACCATAAGAGCAAAAGAGTGGAGGAATATTAAGCAGCTCACATGATGATCAAAAGCAGAAAAAGATTCTCTACTCTACAGCTATAAAATATATACCCTGAAGGCACTCCCCCAATACCCACCTCCTCCAGCCATATCCTACCTGCTGACAGTTACCACTCAATCCCATCAGGGGGATTAATTCACTTATTGTGTTAAGGCTTTCATAACCCAATAATTTCTCCTCTAAACTTTCTTACATTGTTTCACATTAGTTTTGGGGGGACACCTCAAAACATAACAAAAGCAAATTAAATAAATTTTAAGTCTAAGTTATTCTGTAAATTTTTTTTTAAAAGAGAGAGAGAGAGAGAGAGAGAGAGAGAGAGAAGAGAGATTTTTTAAAATATTTATTTATTTATTTATTTTTAGTTTTAGGCGGACACAACATCTTTGTTTGTATGTGGTGCTGAGGATCGAACCCGGGCCGCACGCATGCCAGGTGAGAGCACTACCACTTGAGCCACATCCCCAGCCCCAATTCTGTAAAATTTTAACAGTATAGTTATGCAACATATATGTGCAGATCAGAAAATATTTTGGAATTTGTTTGATTTAACATTTACAATTATATTCAGAAATCTATCAAATAAGTTTGGAATAACTACTTAAAATATATGTATATTCTATAAACTGATACAAGCTATTATATAGTGGAGATAGGATAAATATTTAAGAATGCAAATGATGCCTTTTAATTCTCTAGTGTAAATATTTTTTTCTAGTACCATAATGCTATTATAATAAAAATAACATATCTATCTACTTTATAAACTAATATTTTACAAAGTGACATTGAAGTAATCACTTTGACTATGAAAACTTAAAAAATTCCAGACTTTATTGAGAAAAGAATGCCATTTACAACTGATAGCACATCTTCATAATTTTTATATTGATTAATTTATCATTTTTATTTAAAATTATTTTTTAAAATTATAATTAGTAACACATATTAATTGTACAAGATAATGAGTTTCATCGTGATATTTTCTTACATGCTTATATTTTGAACAGATTGCATCCACCTTCTCTTCTACTACCTCTATAATGGCTCCTTACTATCTCTTCTCCTAACCCTATTCCTCTGGTCCCTAGTAATAGTCCCTCCCGTAATTCCTCCTAATCTCAGGTAATCTTTTTATGTTTTAAATTTAGCTTTTTTTCAGTTTGCACATATGAGAGAAAACATGAGGTAACTTGTTTTTCTGTATCTTAAATAATTTTTTGAATAAAATGTGATCATGATGCTCTTCAATATCCTGAGGGCTGGAATGGTAAAAAAGATCAAGTTACCTTCTGTAGGAATGTTCTCTATAGGTAAGAATTTATATACTTAGCTTTCTTAATCTCCAATATGCAATGTTCAGACCTAACAAGATTAAAAACTTCTCCCAGAAAAATCAAAACTATACAGACTCTTACATTTTCATCCAACTCCTTTTTCTGTATTTTTTTCTCAGTATATTGTTACTTATTTAATTGTACACCCCCAAAAGATATGTTAATTCTCAACTCCTGGTACCTGTGACTGGGACCTTATTTAGATGTAGACTCACTTCATAGGGATTTATTTTGATGAGGGCATATTGATTTAGGGTAGGTTGTAAGTCAAATAAGATTTGTGATGAGGTACAGAAACACACAGGCATAGATACCATGTGACAACAAAGTCAGAAATTGGAAAGATGTGACCATAAACCAAGGAATGCCAGATTTCAGATAATCATCAAGAACTGAGAAGAGGCAAACAATAAAAATGATTCCTAGACCTTTCAGAATATGGCCTATGAACACCTTGATTTAAGGCTTAGTGCCTCCTGAACTGTGAGATAATGTTCCTTTTGTTTTAAACTACTTGAGTATGTAGCAATTTGTTGCAGCATCTCCAGGAAAATATTATACATATTTGCTTCATCCATCAAATTAATTTTTATCTCGGCTTCCCCCACAGCACACCCAACCCTTTGCAACATACATACAACTCATAGTAGTAGCAACATTTTTTTTTTTACTGTTGTTATCTGAAATAAGAACTCAGAACCTAAAGAGAGAAAGTTAAATACTGCTTGTAAGTGGGTAGAGACACAGAAAGTAAAAATAGTAACCTTCTTTTATTGTTGGCCTAGATATATCAGGGACCACAGACCAGCTATTTCCAAGGAGAATTATAAAGCAAATAAAACAGGATACAATGATACACTGTGAAACAAACTGTTAGAAGTTACTGATAACACTAGCATCCAAGAGTTTCCTCAGATACTTTAGTTACTAATCTGGTAAAGGTGTGGTGTTAAATTAAGCTGGTTCAGAAATGGCTTCAGGCAAGCCTGAAGCCTGGGTTCACTGAATTCTGAAAGCCAGTGAAATTGACCTTGATTTCCTATCTCTCTGTAAAGTCTCAGGATTGATTGGAATCTGCAATTTGTTATGTGTACTTAGAAATAGGCAAATGTGTTTTTTTTTTCTTTTTTCCAAAATAGTGAAGAAGGGCAGAGGGCTGTATAAAAATTCCTCAGAGGAAAATTAAGGCTGTATAATACCAATCGTACTAATAGATGTAACAATATCCTGTTTCTTAGAGATTATTATAAAAATTGGATAAATTTGTGCTGACTTGAAGTTAACAGAAAATGGTTCTTGTGACTGCTATCACCTGCTGTATGTAAAAACATCACCCTATAAATTTCATACTTTTCAGTCAGCCTAGTGTCATGTTGTTTTTCTAGGGCTATAGACATCTTTCCAATAATCCTGTTAAATCTTTGAGAAAAATGTGAAATGGAAGTCAAATAACAAAAAATGTAAGATATATGTCTCCCTTTACTGGCTTGTATTTTATCTGGTGACTTGGAAACATCAGCCTTAACATACTTTCAAATTGATATGAAAAATTAAAAGTGCCAAATGAGTTCTTACTTCAGAGTGCACAATCCTAGCTAGCAAAGAAATTTTACAGAAGATGAAAATTTATCTGCTCCCAGATGGTTTAAGAGGAATTGTATAGACAAGAGAAATAGATGTTTGCATGAAGAAAATCAATGTTGAAAAATATATCATAAGTCAGAGAAAAGAAGTAGAACAGTGCGGTTAAAAATGGAAGTTTTATGGATTTTTCCTCTCCTTCAATTATTATCTTGATATTATGTTAATATTCAAGACCTTTAATTGACTAAAAACTGATGGATCCTACATATTTTGTACAAACAAAAGCAAAAGTCATGCCTATACTCAACTGGAAATTAATATTTTTAGAAAAAAATCTTAATATATTTTTTATTCTAATTTGTCATATATGACAGAAGAATGCATTATAATTCATAGTACACATATACAGCACATTTTTTTATATATATATCTCTGGTTGTATACAAAGTAGTGCTACACCATCTATGTCTTCATATGTGTACTTAGGGTAATGATGCCCATCTCATTCCACCATCTTTTCTACCTCCAGGCCCCTTGCCTTCCCCTCCCAACCCTTTGCCATACTTAGAGTTTGTCTAATTTTCCATAATGCCCCTCCCAACCCCACTATGAGTCAGCCTCCCTGTATCAGAGAAAACATTCTGCATTTGTTTTTTTGGGGGGACTGGCTAACTTTACTTAGCATTATATTCTCCAACGCCATCCATTTACCTGCAAAATATTACTGAGTAATATTCCATTGTGTATATATACCACAGAAAATTGTTAGAGTTCAAATATTCTTAACTTCTCTTCTTAGCAGCATTAGGTCATGTTGTCTGGAGCATGATGCTCCACCCTCCGCATTTCTGGAGTGAGTGAAGTAATCCAGTAAACTGAATTCTGGAGGCAGGGTTTAGGCTTAGGTAGGCTCCTGGCTCTTCTTTTCTCTGGAAATATTTAGTGCACCTCCAGGGCCCAGCAAATTCCAGTTCATGCTGGAAGACTGCACCCCCCGGGGAATCCCTCTGAGGTTCTACTCCTGTGGTGGAGAAACCAATTCTTAGTTAACTATATCAAATGAGGACTCCATATTTCCTAATCTTAAATTCAGTCCTCAAACACAATTTCTTCCTCCTCACCTTTTTGAATTCCTTGCCAGGGGTGTCTCTCATAGCTGGTTCTGTAATCAGCCAGATTGAAGGGGGAGGGGAGAACCATGTGGGTTTGCATGACCTGTTGTTTCCTGTGTAAAATTCTCTCCACATTTCATGTTCTCTTGGTCACTTCGGCACACTCTATGCCATGCAGTTTGTGTTTACTGGGCCTGTATTTCAGGCCAGACTCAGGTTTGCCAGGAATCACCTCCCCCAGTGGCCAGCCCCATCACCACGGCTGCGAAATGGTTTCTTCCTCTGTCTTCCAAACACAGCCCTGAGAGATTCTGTTTCTTTCCCATACAAGGATATGGTATGGCATGCTTTTCAGTTTAGTGGAGCAGTGTTTTTGATCTCTAAATTCTCTGTACCCAGACATGCCTTGGGCCTTAAAGTAATGCAGATTACTTTAATTCCCTTATCTCTTCACTTTGCTCATGGAGGGAGAGCTGAAGCTGGTGTCTTCAGACAGAAGCAGCTGCAATGCTGTGTGTTTTTGTTTTTTTTTTTTTTTTCTTATCTATTTATAAGTTTCTATCCAACATCCTGAGTTCAGATCTGTTTTGAATGTCCAGTTTTAAATTCTTTTTTCTTTTCACCAACCTTGCTTAGAAGGCCTCTGCTTTTTCGGTTCCATGACCTGTTGTTTTCATTTCCTGGCTCTCAGGATGTCCTGGGTTCTTCCTATGTATCTTTGTTGTTGTTGTTGTTGGGGGTGGGGTGAGAATGGGGATTGAACCCAGGGCCTTGTGAAAGTGAGGCAAGCACTCTACCAACTGAGCTATATCCCCAATTCCCTCCCTATGGTTCTTTTAGCACCTGTGTAACACAGAAACATGGGACCTCTTAGCATAGTAGAGGGAGTCTAGAAATGGATGGGAAGAATCCCCTACATGATCTCAAAATACTTGTTTTAAGGTGTCTCTTTGTTTCAGTCACCAATAAATATCTTCATAATAAAGTATAAATATGTATGTATAAAATAAGATCCTTGATATCAGTGAGCTTCTTTCTGCTTCTCCAGTTTTCAAAACATTCTTTTCTTTCACTCTAAACTCTACCTAAGCAGTCTATTATATAGAGTTTCAATAGTTGGCTTTAGTTTTGTCTGAAAGGCTCTTTGTCTGTCTCCTATGGCTGGACACTTCTTAAAGTTTAGTGGGCTCTATTCATCTCTTCATTCTTACACTTCTGTATAAAACTTGAGATTCATTTCTGGTTAGCTCTTAATACAACATAACATTTCTCTGTATGTTTGCTTATTGTCTATTGATAATAGCATGAATATTGTAGCTTCTGCTGCACTCCCTGACCCATGTGATGTCTACCCCACAATTCATGCCTTTTATTTATAGACAATAAAATTGCAGAAAGCTTAAGGAAAAGGCAAAGATTTATACTGACATTTTGACTCTATAGAAACTAGAACAGTGCTGAATGTCTAATTTGGCCTTACTGCTATTGACAAGTTAACTAAATTAATTGTATATAATTAATTGTATATATTTTATAAAATGCTTGTTATTACATGAATGAATAATGAATAATGTTTTACTTTTTAGAAATTATGAGACTATATAACCAGGCTTAAAACTATAACTTTTACAAGTTGATTTTCATGCCAAAAAAAAAAATGAATATTAGAATAGATTTTCTAGGACTTCAGAAAAGATGAGGGTGCTTCTCATTTCCCAAAGAATCTAGTGCTTCCAGAAATGCAGATTTGTATTTTGTGCAAGGTTAAAGGTCATGAAATACTGTTTATGCTAATTTATGAAATAAATTTTTGGTTTGGTTATTTTTGCCAAATGATTGTAGAAGCATTAAAAAAAATCTCCTAAATTAATCTCCCAAAATATTACAGCTATAGTTAACATCAATAAATAGTGACAGAGGCAGCTGCTGATTGTCCCAAAGGCCAGATATTGGATGTGTTTTCTGTTTCAAGACATGATAATTCTTTGGCCACAGTACATGCTAGCTTGAGGGTTTCATTCATTGCAGAGGGAGACTGGAGAGCACAATTGGTTTCCATATGCAATTTCTAACCACTAACCCAAATGAAGGTGAAATGGTCATTAGTTATGTTGACAGCATGGGGAAAAACTTACCTTAACAAAAGCAGTAATTAAAGAATAAAATGATTTTGGAACACATGGATTAGAAGACCTTTAAAAGGGGAGCAATTATGTGAAACTTTAAATGTAACAAAAATAAGGACAGGTTCTCATTTATTCTTTGTCGATAATGATAATCCATGGAAAAAGCAAATTAGATACAAGGCATATTGTTAGCAGAAGCAAAGGCAATTTTGTTAATATTCTGTTATAAGTTGAAAATTCAAAATGAGAATGGAAAAGAGTTTGATGTGCAATTGTATAACTTAATGGGTGGAATTCAAGCTGTTGCCCATCTTTTTACTTTGCTTAACCTTGGGAAATTATAGTTTTAACACTTAACTTAAGTGGCTTCAGTTATTCTGAAGAATTAAATGGGTAGAAACAAACTGTTCATATTTGGAAAATTGATATATGGCATAAATATTGCTACACAACCGTGCAAAAAGCAAAATGACTTTATATTGCTTTATTATGACAGCTTAATGATTTTACTGACATCATAGAGGCTCTTATTAAAAAAGGAAGGGACATTGGAATTAAATTGACCCATTTATACTATGTACATATATGAATATGCCACAGTGAATTTCACTTTTATGTATACCTATAAAGCACTAAGCAAAAAATTATACACACACACACACACACACACACACAAACAAGAAAGACCAGTAGAGTAGAAGAAGGGGAACAGGGAAAGACAGATGGGGACTACAGGGGAGCAAATTACATTCTACGCATGTATGATTATTTCAAATGTTATGTATATATATTATGTGTAACTATAATGCATTCAAAATGAAAAATAATGATAGTTTTGGTTACCTACTTTTGCAACCAAATCACATGAAAATATGGTGTCTTATAGTATTATGTTGTACTATATTATGCTTTTATGGGTTCACTGATTTTATTTTATTTATTTAATTTTTTAAATACACTTATTTTATTTATTTTTATGTGGTGCTGAGGATCGAACCCAGGGCCTTGCACATGTGAGGCATGCATTCTACTGCTGAGCCACAACCTCAGCCCGGGCTTCACTGATTTTAAACAGAGTATTCTCCCTTAGGTTATGGCTGTGGTCAGATACTGCACATATCTCAAGATTTCTCAGAGATGGACATTGAAACAGGCATTATTCATTCATGGTATTCCCATGGTAGCAACAGATGCTCTTTATTGTCTAGTAACTCTTGTGGTAATACCATATTTCCCCAAGAGATCACTCTATGGATTATTCTGACTCCTTAGAGTATGACCATGAAATTATCAAAGGGAGTATGATAACTTCTGATAGAAACCTACCTACCATGTTCTTAATTCCTGGATCCAGATATATGAACAGGGTTACCTAATATACTGTTGTGCAAAAATGATATGAAATTTGTTTGATTATAAAGTGAAACAGCATAAATTCTCTCTCATTGGAAATATGTATGTGTGTGTATATAAAATTTGTAATTTTCCATAATAAGTAACATTATAAAGTGATTTTTAGGTAAATATCATATTCTTTACACAGAAACAAAATCATTCTGGAGTTCACAAGATTTAGTTTGCTTTACTCACAAGACTATAGGTATTGCTGTCTATGACATATCCTTTATTCATTTTCAAACTTTCATCTGTAATAGAGCAAATCAACTGAATTAGTGTGCCTAGCCCATTCCATAATTACTAGAGTTTCTGCTACCATAAAAAAAGCAAAAACAATTTCTATTTATTAAAAAATATTGCAAACATGAACATAATATTAAAAGAATCCTGATTTTACTTCTTGAAATTGGGTCATCAGGAAAACAGCATATTTTTTTCCTGTTAAAAAAAGTATGGATAGTAAAAGTATACTTAACTACTATTTTGTTCATGGTGAGAGGGGCTTAATTTCATTTTGTTGCACATGGATTTCCAATTTTCCCAGCACCATATGTTGAAGAGGCCATCTTTTCTTCAATGTATGTTTTTTGCACCTCTGTCTAATATAGTTATGTGGGTTAGTATCTGTGTCCTCTATTCTGTACCATTGGTCTACCAGTCTGTTTTGGTGCCAATACCTTGCTGTTTTTGTTACCATTGCTTTATATCTAGGGTATATAAAGAACTCAAAAAGTGAAACATCAAAAAAAAATCAATAAATGTGTCAAAGAATTGAATAGACACTTCTCAGAAGGTGCTATACAATCAATCAACAAATATATAAAAAAGGTTCAAGATCTCTAGCAATTAGAGAAATGCAAATCAAAACTACTTTAAGATTTCATCTCACTCCAGTCACAATGGCAGCTATTAAGAATACAAACAACAACAAGTGTTGTCGAGGATGTGGGGAAAAAGGCATATTCATACATTGCTGGTGGGACTGCAAAATGGCAGCCAATATGGAAAGCAATATTGAGATTCCTTGGAAAACTGGGAATGGAACCATCTTTTGAACCAGTTATCCTGCTCCTCATCTATACCCAAAGGACTTAAGAAAAACATACTACAGGGAAAGAGCCACATCAGTGTTCATAGTAGCACAATTCACAATAGCTAAATTGTGAAATCAAATTAGATGCCCTTCAGTAGATGAATGAATAAATAAAATGTGGTGTACATATACAATGGAATATTACTCATCAATAAAAGAGAATAAAACCATGACATTTGCAAGTAAATGGATGGAGTTGGAGAACAAAATGCTAAGTGAAGTTAGCCAATCCCAAAAAACCAAATGCCAAATGTCTTCTTTGATATAAGGAGGATGATTCATGTGGCATATATACACAATTCATAGTAGGGTTGAAAGGGGGAGCAAGGGAAGATAAACTCTAAATAGGGGAAAGGGGAGAGAGAGTAAAGGAGGGTAAGGGGGTTAAAAATATGTTGGAATGAGATGGAAATCATTATCCTAAGTATATATATGAAGACATGAATGGTGTGAATATACTTTCTATACAACCAGAGATATGAAAAATTGTGCTCTCTATGTATAAAATGGATTGTAATGCATTCTGCTCTCATATATAACAAATTAAAATAAAAACATTTAAAACTAAAACTTCTTGGAAATTTTTAGTCCACTATGTAGTCATAACCAAATGCAGACAACCTAGGATATATATTCTGAGTACAATTAAATTACAAGAGTCAAGAGTTAAACCATAGTTTGAGTCCATCTCATTTATTGATTCTTGATTTTAATTCTTGTGCCACAGGAGTCTTATTAAGGAAGTTGGGATCAAAATTCCACATGATGGAGATTTGGGCCTACTTTTTCTCCTATTAGATGCAGGTCTCTGGTTGTATTCCACAATCTGTGAGGTAAATAGAGAGTCTACATCTTGGGAGCAAATCTTTACCTCTCACAGATCAGATAGAGCACTAATCACTAGGGTATATAAAGAACTCAAAAGCTAGGCACCAAAAACAAACAAACAAATAAACAAATAACCCAATCAATAAATGGGCCTAGGACCTGAAGAGAAACTTCTCAGAAGATGATGTGAAATCAATCAAGAAACAAATGAAAAAATGTTCATCATCACTAGCAATTAGAGAAATGGAAATCAAAATCACTCTAAGATTTCATCTCACTCCAGTCAGAACAGCAGCTACTATGAATACAAGCAACAAAAAATGTAGGCAAGGGTGTGGGGAAAAAGGTACAATCATACACTGCTGGTGGAATTGCAAATTGGTGCAGCCAATATGGAAATCAGTATGGAGATTTCTTGGAAAATTGGGAATGGAACCACCATTTGACCCAGCTGTCCCTCTCCTGGGTCTATATCCAAAGAACTTAAAAACAGCATATACAGGAACACATACACGTCAATGTTTATAGCAGCACAATTCACAATAGCTAAATAGTGGAACCAACCTATATAACCTTCAATAGATGAATGGATAAACAAATGTGGCATATATACACAATGGAATATTACTCAGCAATAAAAGAGAATAAAATCCTGGCATTTGCAGGTAAATGGATGGAGTTAGAAAAGATGATTCAATATGAAGTTAGCCAATTCCAAAAAACACCAAATTCCTAATATTTTCTTTGATATAAGGAAACTGATTCATAGTGGGATACGGAGAGGGAGCATGGGAGGGATGGAAGAATTCTAGATAAGGCAGAAGTGTTGGAGGGGAAGGGAGTGGGCATGGGGTAATTAATGATGGTTGAATTTGATGATCATTATTATCCAAAGTATATGTATGAAGACACAAATTGGTGTGAATATACTATGAAAAATTGTGCTCTATATATGTAATAAGAGTTATAATGCATTGTGCTATCATATATAATTTCTAAAAGTTAATTAATTAATTAAAAAATAGTTAAACCATAAAATGGTATATTTCATAACAATGTCATGGTTTCTTTATTTCTAGATAAATAATATTTTTTTCTTTGAGACTTGCATTTATTAGACTTCATAATATTTCAGAAAATAGCATGAAAATACTAAAGGTTAAAAATCATACCATGCACTTAAGAAAAAAGAAAAAAATACCAATTATTTTTAATATAAGTGTCTTTTGGCAAATTCTGATGCTAAATATGTTGCATACTTACTAAGAAATGTATCACCAGCTCATTGAAGAATACTTTCCTCATTTAGTGTTCTCCTTTTGTCCCTTAAATTGTACTACAATATTATATGGGAGCCATTTAGATGCTGCTTTATAATTAGTGTTTATTCAATATAAACATTTGCTTTGTGGTATGCCAGGGTGAGTTTTGTTGAGCTCTAGAAGAGAAAATAAAATTCTCTGATTTTCCACATGCCAATGGAATGTTCTCACATTTGTAGCCTGGATTCATAGCTTATAATTACTTAAGAATAATTTTTTGCGTTTGAATTTTTTTTAAGGTAGAATTAATGTATAAAACAAGAAAATAGCCTTTCATTGTGTTTGTATTGAGTTATAATTTACTTGCTTTTGTTGTGGAATCAAGATTGCATAATTAACATGTTCCTTTGTATTGAGCAATTCTAATATCTACAGGCAGGTAATTTTGTGCAACACTCAGGGGTACAGATAATGTATAAGATATGTTCCAAGAGTACCCATAAGACAAAGGGTAGTGATTATGCTTTGTAATAATCAGTCATTCATTATAATCCAATAATGTATTTTTTTTTCCTCAGCAAAGTTTACCAGATGTGTATATAAAAAAAAAAAATCCCTGAACTCTCAGAAAACCAGTCTTGTTTAGACACTATGACTACAGTTTGCAAAACTTTCTGATAAACATTGACACTATTTTAAGCAAATTAAAATATTGATCATCTAATCTACAATGTGGTGGTTATGAAGTGCTACACCCAATTATCTTTCTCATTCACATTCTAAATGTCCAAACTATTCATTAAAACACCTACTAAGAGGAAACTTCTATTTTAGATAAAGAGAACTAATATTTACTGTTTTTTTTTTTGCCATCATTATCTCTCATACAGAATTAGTTGGGAAACTATACATCTTGTCACTACAGTATTTTCGAGGCAGAAGTATATGCATGAAAGTTCAGCCCTGATTCTCTGAAAGGAAGAAAAGTATAGGTGCTGCTCTAACAGCACCTAGGGCTGCTGTAAAAAATGTAACAAACTGGGTGAGTTAGAAGAAATAATAAGTATTCTTTCACAGTTCTGAATGTTAGAAATCTGAAGTCCAGGGGTTGTTAAAATTTCTTCCTTCTAATGATTAGAAGTAAGTATTTGTTAAATGCTTCTCTGTTGGTTTTTGGTAGCCTCAGTCTTTCCCTTGGCTTTTAGATAACCTGCCTGGGTCTTTAATCTTCCGTCTGTCTCTGTGCAATCCAAATTTCTTCCTTTTTATAGTGACACAGTCATATTGACTTTAGTGTACATCACAAATAGCTGCTTTTAACTTAATTACATATTTAAAGACCTTATTTTAAGTAAGGCTACATTCACAGGTGCTGGAGGTTACAATTTCAATATTTTCAGTGTATAATATGCACTAGGGAGAAAGATAAAGCTTTTTAGGCAGAGCCTTGTGGTGTCATATTTTGCAAAACCTTCTGGGAAAGACCTGTGGATTTCATGAAATACCCAGAACAATGTTACTGGATTTATGTTTACTGCATTCCTAAATCATGAGAAAGTAGACAGCTGTGAAAATTAATTTATTATTTGTTCAGATTTAGTTGGATTTGCAAATAAGAAGTTCAAACAGAACTTGGCCTTCACAGTTCTATCTCAACCAACCTTCTCATTACACACTCCCAATCCCATCTTTTGTTTTAGTTATTATCCAAGTCTAGTTCGAGTACTGATTCATTCAGGCTCAGCAGGTTTTTCCTCAATTGGTGGTAAAACTAATGAGAATCTGGTAATCACTTAGTGATCATTTTGGGTGTGGTGGGAATTTATGTTCTTTCAGGTGTGAGATGATAGTGTTTATTAATTTCTTGCTTTTGGGCTTAAATATTTGTGAGCCGAATACATTCAGAAAGTACTTCATCATCACTGGAAAATAAAACATATCCTTAAGATGTGACCTGCTTTGTTTCTAATTTATAGGTTTGTTTTAACTTGTGACTGAGATTATAAATCTGAAACTAACTCTCAATGTATTTAAGTGTCAATATTCAAGAAAATGTTTTGTTTCAGTGTAAGATTTTAGAGTATTTTAGTACCTGATAAGGACTCATATATTAGATGATAAAGTTTTTAATTTCAAAAATCATTGTTTTAAATGGTTTGTAAATATTTATACAAACTATATAAACTATATAAATATAATAGTTCCCAAATTTTTCAGAAAGTAGAGAAACTATCCTTTTGAAAAAAATAAAATACAAACTTAGAAACAATCAAAATCAAAATGTTATTGAGGTGAATTTTGAGAAACATTATCTTTTTAATATTGTTGATCAAAATTATTTCTCCCTCCTATATGTCTACATAACATTTTCACTTCTAGAAGCATGACCTCTTTTTTAATAAAATCTAGATTTGGAGATGTTTGATTTTGTTCTTGTAGCTGTTTGTGCTGATTTAGTGAAGAATACTCAATGTGCTTAGATAAAATGTTTTCTGACAGAAAAAATAATATTGTTTCCATCTAAAGTGCTTTGTCTTGGGATAAAAATAGCCAATTCCAGTCTTTCTTTAGAAAAAAAAATCATAGCATTTATATAATAACAATGTGAGAGTCAGAGGGGTGGCTTACCAGGCTGTATTTCTGAGAAACTTCCTAAAGTCAGAGTTTCCAATCACACACGGCCAGTTAAGCCCTTCATCTTCCCTAGGTACATAAATTGAGTGCCATGCACTTTGCTGTGCACAGAACTTTGAATGAAACCTTTTAAAGTAAAGGTCTTGTTTGTTGTGACTAAAATTCAAAGACTTTTGCAATTGTTATTAATAAAATAAATGTATATGGTGGCTGATCTTTTCTGATATATTGCTTGATATTACTAAGAATTTACATAACCTTGCAATTTGAAAAATAGTTACACAGTGTACCCTCATCAATTGTTTTTTCTGGAAAGAATTTAATGGTCTGTACTTTATGCTAAACCATCCTCACTGATATTAACAAAAATATAAATAAGAGTGATTTTAGGATTTGTTAAAATATATTTATAAATAGTTAATGAAATCACTTTACATCCTCAAATGCAAAGTTATTTTGAGAAAAATTAAAATAATGAGTATAATAGAATAAAGGGAAAGGAGGAGGAAATACAAGGAAAAAACAAAAATATAGAACACAATACTTATAGATACACACAGGTTATTCATTTGTAAAACTAACTTATGCTAAAATGCTAAATACAATTAAACCATCTAGTTGTTCTTTTTTCTATAATTTCCTTTTCCCAAAAGAAGTCAGCCTATGATTTTCATATTTTCTCCTTTGAATCCTTAGGATTATAATAGTGAATCATTCTACTATAAAATAACTAGAATTGGCCTTCTTCTGATCTGATAATTTGTATCTAACTTGGCTAAACTTTAACCTCCTAAGGTTGTTGTGAAAATTAAATTAAATAAAAATATTTATCATGTTCCTTGCCACATAATTAGAGCTTGAGAAATGTCAGCTATCATTATGAATATGATAAATATAAATTGTTATCCTATAATAATTTTATAAGAATTATATTATCCATATGAACAGTATTTTTTTGTGTATGTGCGACACAAGAGAAGAAAAATGTTGGTGACTTATTGTATGTATATGGGTGGGCATGTGTATTTTTTTAATAGAATGAGGTTTCTAAAAGGAATATTTTATTAAACATGAAAGAGATTAGAAAGCAATGGAAGACACACAAAGAATAAAAGGGTAAGAATGCAAATTAAGACAGGTAAGGAAAAGAACAAATAAAGGAAAGATTACGAAGGCAATAATGAATGTCAACTTAACTTTGAAATGATTTCCTTTAAGTACTGCACTGAAAGACATAAAGAACAAAACAAAATATGAACCATTTTAAAAATTATATTTTATTATTTCCTGATCATTTTAACCTTCCTTTTTTCTCTGTTGCTCTTGCAATACCTATTTGAGTTTATGGGACAATTTTTTTTTAATCAGTTCTTTTTAGTTATACATGACAGTAGAATCCATTACAAATAATTGGGATATAGTATTTAGATTTCTTTATAATAGGTGAGGAATTTGGGCCTAGAAATTTTAAATGACTTGACCAAGGTTACAAAACAAATAAACAAGAAGATCTGAAATAAAATCTGTTTTTTTCTAGTGTTATTTGATGATATCAAATTGTCACCTTGTAAGTAAATCTTACCCAAGTGGATTATTTCAAATGCTTGTTGAACAGCTACCATGTGAGAACTCTGTCATATGCTTAGCAGACTTCTTATCATTTAAGGCTTTTAATAATCTAGTGAGCATGTTAGACAGAATATTTGACAGCACAGGTGTTTCCCTTTAAATTTTGAATATCAGCATGTTTATTTCATCTTTTAAATATCAGCTGTGTATCTCAGGTTTCAACACAAATGTATGTGTCTTCAGACTGTTCCAACTTTCATGGGGTCTTGCAAATGAATAATTTCCTACTGACCAGTTTTCATTGGCACTTTAGAGTTACTTCATAAGTACTTGAAAAATGAATTAGCTAATAAATTATCATGAATAAAAGAAGGAAGGAATGACTGAACATACTCCCATGTAAACTCTCTGTCTAGATGTCTGGGAATCATAAGGTAGAGAATGACATAGAGTTAATAAGAAAATTATATAAAATCTCTTATACGGTCAGTTATATCCACTTGTAGCAGTCAGGGAATGTGTTTAATGTTGTTCATAGAAAGCTATCAATCAGTCACTTTTCCCCCCAAAGAATTAATTGTACAATTGATATCCATTAAAACTAACCCTTTCTGTCAAAGTGAATAAGGCAATCACCTTCCTATTTGCAGTGTCAACACACAAAGTTTTAACTAAATAACCCATAAGGACAGCTTATTCAGAAAAAAAGAATGTCTCTTTTGTTCGCATCCATGTCCCTAGGAAATAGACTATTTACGTGTATATATGCTAACACTTAGATGCAAATTTATATTCACTGGATAGACATACATTCTTCAGCCAAATTAGTATAAGATAGGAATTTTCCAAATGTTTTGGTTTTTCTATGCTTTGCTTATAAAATGAAAGAAAATGTTGCTTAGTTGATTCACAGAATTAAGCTGCAATGTCTTAAAATGTACCAGTAAATTTTATATTCATTGTCTTGTTCCTATTTAGGATGGCCATAGCTCAACAGAATTATTAAGACAAACCCTCTTTTTCTATTGAGACAAATGCTATCTTTAAGTAACTAATCCCTCTACTTTTATTGATTAAGAGTTAAGATTTTAAATGATCATCAGAGGAAAAATCATCTTGCTTTGTCTTATAATTATAATTATGATGTTTTTAAGAAGCAGAATCCCTAGAATTATTTAGTTTAAAATTAACAACAGGCAAAATTAGTTTCTGATTTTTTTAAAAAGATTTGTAGATACAGTTTATTTTAGAATTAACATTGGATGGATGTACTCAATTAAAAGACTATTTAAACATCTGAAGCACTGTGTCCTGGTAATCAGTTGTTTCCATTATACCCAAGGTCTGAAAAATCTATTTAGTAATTTTATAAAGAAGACTCACTCCACTGCTATCCTTGGTCATCTGTTGTAATTATTCATGAAATTAACAGGGTGTGCTAGAATGTATCTACATTTTAATACAGAACTAAAAGCCATTATTGGATTTTATTATCTCTAGTATCTGACTCTTATCTAATAAATTTTAAAAATTTGAACTACTATATTGACATGCCTTTTCCATGTCTGAAGAAACTGTTTTGAAAGTAACATCTGACTCATGAAGAGAAGGGAAAGAAAGGTACGTGTAATTGCACCCTGCTTCTATAGAATGACAAAATCTAATCTATGACTTTATCATTTGAAACAATTTAAAAATATTTCTTACAGCTGCTATTGGGTAAATCTATATGTAATAGTAAAAGTCAAAGACTATTATATGTAATAAGATCCTGAAATGTTATCTTAGGAAACGGTTTCTTATGTGTTAATTTCTTTCCTTTTTAGCAACTACCAACTTTATCAGATACTAAATTAATCTTAAATACTTTAAATTTTCCCAAATATTCTCATACTTTCTCTGCTCATCCATCAGAGAATATTTCATTCTATTTTCTACTGCTTAAAAGTGTATTTGTTTGCCCTTGTTTCAAATTTAATATTTTTCATGACCTTGATAAGTAATTCTTGCTTTATTTCCAGGCAGACTTAATAGATAATCAGACTCCCAAATTTAATAGTATCATATTCAAACAGTTATTTGCAACTCTACAAGTAAGAGATATTATGTCACTTGAAAAAAAATGATTATGGGTGCATTCCCCTCCTTTTTGTCCTATTAAAATCTTTTGCTAATTCAGTGGCCTTAGGCCACCAAGTCATCTGTAAAATCAGAAACCCTGTCCTTTGTCCTCACTTGCTCCCAAAATATTCCTCACCTTTACAGATTTGTGCAAAGACTAGATATTTATCTATATCATCTTTGAATTCCATACAACTTATTAGTTGTATCATATTTTTTTCATTTCTTAATCTTATGTGAACTTCAATGAAGGTACTAGTTTATAGGCACAAAATTATTTCCACATTTGTATAAAAATCTCTAGTGACAGAATTAAAGTCCATGATTTTCAGATAAACTCTCTGACATCTGTCTGATATTTGGGCACATAGTATTTCATTTTTAAAAATTTTAAATACTAATTGAGTATATCATTCTATCATTTAATTTAAATCATTGGGAGATATATATATATATATATGTATATATATATATATATATATGCCATTTATATACCATTCATTGGTCTGAAATGAGTCAAATTCAAGATTATTTAGCACACTGAGTTGGTTCACTTAGAGATTTGTAAAAGTAAGTTCTCATCTTTTTTTCTTCTCTAGTCACACTTGAAAAATGCCCAGACCACCCAAACTGGGCATACAAAGACCAATTCTTCTCTCTTTTTTTTTTCTTTTCCTATACAAATAATCACAAATCTTACTCATCAGATGTCCAGCATGTCTTTCAGTTACTTAACACTCCTTAGTCAATATCTATAAATATTTAACCACTAGGGAGGGGTTGTTTTAAGAAAAGTGTTTGCTGTCTTGATAATAATGATCAAAATGAGTGAGTACTATTATTCTCTCTCCCTTTCCCCTTTTTCTTAGCCTCAGTGCTGGATGGGAAGCTTGGAACTGGAGCAGTCCTCCAACATAAGAATGTGCGAGGTTACACCCTGTACTATCAATTTAGCAAAGTGGAAAGATTAAGACATGCATTGTGGGCAACTAGCTCAGTAACCTCAACTGTGTATTATGAAGGTTTCTGTCACACTGGCAAATACAGCTTTCTGAATGTTGACATTATAATTTGAATATATGATCACTGTGAAATCTCTCCATACTGTCACATAAAATAGCATATTTCCCCTTATTTTTATAGCTATTTTCACTTTTGTGTAAAATATTCAATAAGAATATTAAAAACAAGATTATTTTCCTCGGTAAAAAATTACTTAAGGCAATTGCAAAGCCATGCATAATTTCAAAAACCTTTGCTACATTTTACCACATTACAAAATAAATCATATGAATCTCCTTTAAAAAAATAAACAAGGTAATACTGACATTGACCTGTTCTTGGACCTCATTTTCCAGAAGTACAGTCAGATTGAGATGAAAGTTTTCACTTTCTTGCTTCCTAACTCTATATGTGGGAAATACAGTTTCCCTTGATGCTGCAAAAGGCTACCAAGTTAAATCCTTATCTTCTTGTGTATGATTCAGAGAAGACAAGCCTCAGAGATCTAAATAGTGGAAATAATTATAGACCTTTCTAAGTCCACTCACGGCTTGAATGTGGGGTCTGGCAGCATTGGTATTTTAACATGGCATCTAGTATCTGAAAAGAACCTACTGTATTATTATTTTTCTTTAAAAAAATTGAAATAAAAACCGTTATACTTCTATAAGAATACAAACGGAAAATGTGTTTTTGTTTTCAATTTGACCTTTTTGAGTCAAAAAAAAAAACTCACAGGTTTGCATATGACATTTAATTTCTAAGCCAATTAAACATTTAATGAATACTTTCATGCTATCTACATGAAAAATATACTACTAACTACACCCTGAAAAATATACATCAAATGACCCATTTAAAAAAGTTGTTTCTAAATTAAAAAGCACCAATAGATATTCAGAAGGACTATTTTGATTGTTTAAATACCTTTATCAGAATTCAAGGCAAAGCATCATTTTCGTATACTATTAGAAGTCATGATGATCACATTAATATTTCTTTCTCAAAAAGTAGCATTTACTTTCTCTTATTATAGTCCTACTAGATGGGAGGGGCATTTCTAATTCGTTTATATGAAACTATTGATTTTGACATGTTAGTTTTGCTTGATGCAATTATTACTTTTAGAAAAACAGTAAATAAATAAAAGTTTTATACTTGCTGATAGAAATTGTGGTATAGTCTGATTTTTTTTAAGCTATAAAGCCAAGTTTCATATTTCAAAGTTGAAAAGATGAGAATAAAATTCTATGTTCTGGGACTTTTGTTTTTGAAACCTGAACATTAATTCTTTTAGATAGTCCCTTAGGCTGGATAATATCGGATTTTAAAAGTACAGACATTCTATTATATTTTATTAGAATGTACACTTAAAATAAAAGTGATGTTTTATAAGAGGGCATGGTACATATTTTTTGTCCACATGTTCAATAATTTTTAAATTGAACCATGAAACAACTGTTTAAAATCTTTAGCAATATATTATTATTACATATTGATGAACTTTTAAATTTTAAAATAATTTTGAATGTTTAAAAACAAAAAAGAAATTTAAAGCAACTTCATCAGAAACAATAAATCAACAATCATCAACTGATTTCATAACACATTGTATTTAAAATTCCTGATCTTTATTCTTAGTTTACTTTATCAAACTCAATTTATTTATATCAAATATTGCCCATTCAGATCCTATCAGCTTTTCTTATTCTATAGAACTGTTCTAATATAAATTAGAGCTTTCAGTAACCGATACACTATAAAAATTAATCTTTCTCTTTTAAATAAAATATTCACCCTGAAGAGCTATATTTTGATCATATTTATTAATTCAAACACTTTACCCAATTGGAAACTTATCTAAATTATGTTTTTCCTGCATATTCAATGCAGAAAAATTATTACTGTATTAATATTCAGAGCTTATTGAAATGGCAGAGCTTTCTAAAGGAAAGTAATTGCATTTGGAATTCAGGACCTAAGGTATTTGTAAGTTTGTTTATTTTTCCACATGATCAAGAGTTCCCACTCTAGGAGATACTTTTTCCCAAAACTGAATCAAAAATATTCTGAACAGTCCAGGTATGATTTTCTATTTATCAATAAATAAGAACATCAAGGATAGCAAAGGAAAATTACAGTAAGTGTTCACTGTAGACCCCAGGAAAGAAATACATATATTTTCTTCACCAGTGACTAGAAACTTTCCTAAATCTTCACAATGGTCCCTTCAAGATAGTGTGTGTATCTCTTCATGGAAATGTTGCTGAATCTTAGTCTACCAATATTATCCCAGTTTAAAAAAAAAAAAAACTTATAAATATGCAAACATCAAAAATATTTATTGTTCTCTCAATATTATCAAGTTATTCTAGTAACATTTATGGAAAATTATCTGGAGATAATTTTCCTGCCATTGGGAAATTCATATAGATAGCAAATGGTTACTTATTGCATTTGGTAGTTTTATTCTACAGGAAAGTCACCATGGAGGCTGAAATAAGAAATATTGAAGAAGCTCTCCTAGGAGAAATACAAGGTTAGGTTCCTGTGAGCTGCTGTTCACATTTTATCAGCTTGTCAATAAACAGCTTATTTATATATGTTTCTGTTTTAAGACACCTTTTAAAGGTTATTGAACACATGAATTTTCTTCATAAAGACTTTCCTAGAGAAGTACTAGATAGCACTTCAGCTCTATTTTGGGGACTGTTTTCAAAACCCAAATCACTGACAGAAAGCACAAAAGTATGAAAACTGTGGCATAAACAGATGACAAAAATGATACTTGTTTAGAATATCAAACTTGAAAAATAAATCAGAGCATCATCTCATTTAAACATAGCTGGGAAGGTATGCTTTGGGTGACTCAAAACTTTTCACATCTCTGAAAAAATGTCTACAAAAGAGCTTGGCAGTGGCATGAGTATTGATTGTGGGTTACAAATCAATCTTAATTATTAATGAATTCACAAATATGAAATCCAGAAAATGATGGAAATAGGCTGTAGACTGACAGAAAAAAACAGCTTCCTCTGATATCCCTTTTAATGATCATATATATCTTTACTTTTTAACAATGCATTGTTATAAAACATTCCTAATTCATTTTATAATAATTTTGTTATTTTCAGATCATAAAATGTAAAACATGTTTACTATAAAAGAATCTAAAAAACACAGAAAGATAAAAAAGTAGAGTGATTACAAAGAACCCTTCTACCTGAAGGTAAGTCAAAATAGCACATTTATAATATATAAAATCATATACCTGACTATTTTAAATTAGTCTCTGTTGTTGGACATTTAAACTGTTCTCCCTTTTTCTACAATTACAATAAATTGTGATAGCATTCATTTTTTTTTCTTAAATTTGAGTAATTATTGAATTTTCTGGGGAAAGTAAATCAATATTTGAACATTTTTAATAACATATTAATAACAATTGTATCCTCAACACTTGTATTCCATGCTCATTTCATCTCATCATTATTTCCTGGCATTGGGTATAATCAGTAACACATATACACATAGACATACCACTCTGCACATTAGGCAAACGTTAACATTTCTTCTATTTTTCCTCTATATATCTCTTTAATTTGAATTCTTTTTAAAAAATTATCATTTGACTTTCCCATTTCTGTGAATTGCATATTGATGTCATTTGCACAATTTGAAGTCAAGATATTTGTTTTCTTATACATTTGTATACGAACTTCAAGAATTAGCCCCTTGTTTATTACACTTATAGAAATTCTATCATTATATCATTAGCATTGGTTGGTTATTCAATATATATATATATATATATATATATATATATATATATATATATATATATAT
>NW_025999968.1:29881601-29889788 GCF_001458135.2 Marmota marmota marmota | reverse complement strand
TCTCTCTCTCTCTCTCTCTCTCTCTCTCTCTCTCTCTCTCTCTCTCTCTCTCCTCTCTCCCTCTGTCTCTCCCTCCCCCTCTCTCTCACTGGCAGGCATTGCTAATTTGTCTATATACTTTTCATATTAATAACCAAAGCAACATTAAAAAAATTGAAATCTAGTAAGCTTGTCTCAATCAACAAAGCACACAAAGATAAATTCTGCCATTCCTGAGATAACATTCTTGGTTAGGTTAAGGTCTTATATTACACCTCATCTCATAAAGAAAAACTTCATTTTTAATCTTAAAAAGAGTTAAAATTATGGTACACATTCACGTGTTGAAATGTATGCTACCCTTTAATATATGCTATTTTCGTATTAATTACAAAATGACTTAAAGATAAATCAAAATGTGCACATGTACAGATATATGCTAGATTTCAGTGACTTAGGATTTTAAAATAATGTAAGATAAATCAAGAATAAGTCTAAATTGATTTTGTGTTAAAATGACAATATTCTGAATATGTTGTGCTACTTTAAAAAAATCAATATTTTTTAAAAGATTTTACTTTGCACTCTATACTGTTATCTTAAAGGTATATACTTTTATTCTCAGTGAGACAATATGTACTTATTCACTATATTTTAATAAATTTATTAACTTCTTTGTGCTAGATATCCTGAAGGACATAATGGTAAGTATAAAAATATTTGATTTATTCAATGTGTGACTATTAGATATTCTCTCTATCACACACACACACACACACACATTCACACATATCTAAGTCAAGTTGTATGGACCAACTAGACCCAACTGTCAGGAGTGATAATTAAATCGTATTTAACTTTAACTTAAAAGCAACAATCCAGGTGAAGTTCTAGCCAAAAGTAAAGAAAACAAGGCCGGGCAGAAGAGCAAGAGAGGTAGAAATACCATTTACAATCTTTGAAGAGTTACACAGAATAAAGCAATTATAAATTGCCTATATTTTTATTTTTCCTCTCAAAGAATAATAAATGGACTAGTGTTTAGTTACTTATTAAAAAAATGTTAAAAATTTTAGTGCTTCTAAAATAGATGGAGTATTTATAATTAACTGCTTAATTGTGTATATGTATATGTGTGTATACATCTGTAATGTCTCTGTGTATGTTGTTCAGTGTGTGTCTTGGTGAATTTTGATGGGTTTTACATTTTCCTGATAAATATGTAATTTGCATAAATTCTACACTAATAGCCACACATTGACTAAATCAAATATTTTTATACTTACCATTATGTCCTTCAGGATATCTAGTACAGAAAAATTAATAAAAATTTTAAAATATAGTGAATAAGTGCATATTATCTCACTGTGAATAAAAGTATATACCTTTAAGATAACAGTATAGAGTACAAAATAAAGTCTTGGGCTGGGGATGTGGCTCAAGCGGTAGCGCGCTCACCTGGCATGCGTGCAGCCCAGTTCGATCCTCAGCACCACATACAAAGATGTTGTGTCCTCCGAAAACTAAAAAAATAAATATTAAAATTCTCTCTCTCTCACTCTCTCTCTCTCTCAAAAAATAATAAAGTCTTTTAAAATGTATTGATTTTTTAATGTAGCACAACATATTAAGAATATTGTCATTTTAACAAAAAATAATTTAGAACTTATTCTTGATTTATCTTACATTATTTAAAAATACTAAGTCACTGAGATCTCGCATATATTTGTACATATACCCATTTTGTAACTAATTAAAAAATAGCATATAGTAAAGGGTAGAGTATATTTCAACACATATATACATATCATAATGTTAACTCTTTTTAAGATTAAAAATTAAGTTTTTTTTTGTTTTTGTTTTTTTTTTTTTTTATGAGATGAGGGTATATATAAGACCTTAACCTAACCAAAAATGTTGTCTCAGGAATGGAAGAATTTATCTATGTGTGCTTAGTTGATTAGTACAAGCTTACTAGCTTACTTTCTTTTCTTTTTTTTTAACATTGCTTTGGTTATTAATATAAAAAGTACATAGACAAATTAGCAATGCCTGCCAAGTACTCAGATATGTATGTAATTGCACATATATGTGCATATTCGGTATAATTCATTTAAAAAGCACTTAATTCATTGAACTCTTATGCATTGAATAGTATTTCAGATTATAAAATGAGTTTGGAGAGATTGGAGAGATTCAGTGGAAAGAGAAAAAAAAAAGGATAATAATGTGTCAGCCATAGGCAAGACTTAGAGAAGAAAAGGAAAATGCATTTGAACTTTTTGGGAATTGTTGAAATGTAAGAATCTGTGAGAAAATTTAAGTGCAGGAAGTGAACATAACCATAGAACACTATAGATTGAGCATTGATAGCAGACACAGTCAGGTTCCATCTAAGAATGGATACAGTTCTTAAGTGCACTTTGAAGTACCTTTATGGTCTGGCCCCATGCCCCACAATCTCCTTATCCCTATTTTATTTTCTTCTATGATACCATTATTTTTCTTTCTTCACCTGTAATTCTTCAACAAAAAGGATTTTTGGAATTGCTGCTTCCCTTGTTCTTCTCAACTCATTCTTCTTTCACTCTGACATCCATCCCTGATAAAATTGCTTTCTTACCAGAGATCTTCAAATTTGATAGCTGACTTGTCAGTATACTCAGATTCTTTGCAGAATTGCACAATCCATTTCCTTAAAATCTCTTTTCATCTATGAATGTATTTTTGGTGGTGGTGTTGTTCTAAAAGAGACTTTTCAGTCTCTTTTACTAGGTCATCCCAAATTAATGTTCTTTTCTGTTATTTATTTATTTACTGCTATTTATTTAACTGTATTTATTGAGCTCTAAATATGTGAAAAGATTCTTAATGTGAAAATGTAAGTCTTGTCTTCAGTGAACTGAGATTCCACTTGGATGTGTTAGGGATGTAGAAAATTACACAGTGTTCAAGAGAAAGGTGGTAAGCACACAGTGACATAGGCATAAAAAGTATTCCTTACATTTAGATAAGTTTCCATTTGGACTATTATTTAAAAATGGCCTTGATGGTGAAGAAAACTTTACAAAGCTTTGGATAAATTCCTTACTTATCCTTATCATTTAAACAAAAAACATCCTTGGAATAAGGCATGGGTCTTGCTCATCTCTGAAAAAAAAAATAGAATTTTCTCCAAGGGAAGAAAATTAAGAGTTCATTACATCACGTCATCTCACACTTTTCTATTTTGTCCCACAAGAGACATTTTCAGAAATACAAAGTACTTATTACTTACAGAATATTTATGCATATAAAATTGACCAAAAGTAAATTTAAAGTGTATCTACTCAAGAGCAAATTTCTTCAATCCAACATGTTTATTTATAAAATGATTATTTATAAAATAATAAAATTATATGACTCCATTGCTAATCAAAATTTCAAGAAATACAAAAAATTTTCTTGAAATAACTTAATAATGTCACATAGAATGAATAGTGAACATAATAATACATTATAAACATACACTGACCTGTGATTTAGAAATATTTATAGCTTAAAATCCTGAGCAGAAAATTATTAAAAAGTGAATTCTATATTTTTCAGGTACCATAATGAAGGTTTATTAAACTCACATGATATGTTCAAAATACACAATTGGCAAGTAAATAAAGACTAAAGCAAGCCCATCTCAATTTATTGTCATATATTCTTACCATTGTAACTCTGCTGCCTTTGTTAATAACATTCTTTTAAAATATTTTCTTCAAAATTTTATTCATTTGATTTTGCCTACATTATATTTATGCATGCATGAACATGTAACAATGAATCCCATTATAATGCACAAATACAGTTTACCAAAAAATATGGAAAAAATAAAAGAATTAAAACATTTAATCTGATGAATATAAGCTTTCCCTAGTAAGATAATATACTGCAGTTACAAAGAAACATTTATATGGACTGAAATGAATTAGGAATATTTTAAATGATCAATAGCTATCTTTAAATCTGAAGGAAATGCAAAATTTCTTGACTGGTCTTTAACTTTGAAATGATGATTCTTGAAACTTTTGAGGTTTGTAAGTTTTTGTAACAGTTATATAAATACCACAGTTTGAACTTATTTCATTTAAGAAAACAATCAAAAATGTGTGTACTAAGTATTTCATAGGAATAATATTATTGATGTAAACATTGTACTGCTTGTTGTGTATGAAAATGTTTCATATATACAGATGTTATTGAAAAAAGTTCAAAAGTAGAGAAAACTTATTTTATTTTTATTTATTTTATTACATGTGAAAAACATTGAGATACTGAGCATTATTATAATGGTTGCATAATAATTGATGAGATAATATGGATTTTCATATTCTATTATTTAAATCTATGATTTACTTAAGAATTTTACAGAACTAAGAATACATAGCATTGTAAATACTTTTAAAAATGTACTTGAAAATAAGCAAAATGATGATGAAACAAATAGTCCTCTAGTATAGTGTCTTTCAATTTTAATGACACACTTCAAACATTGGAAAGTTGCCCATTAGGCTATTGTCATTTTTGTGCACATCATAGAATGAGTGTATTTGTAAGGATTCTGGCTGTGGAAATGTACAAGGCAGAATTCCTATGGTGAGGAAACTCCTGGGGCATAACAGGTGCCCTGATTCCCATGGTTGGAATATTCTGCAGTCTTTCCCAGGAACTAGTAAGATGACCAATACATGCTCATTGCCTAGCTGCTATGGTAATATCCTTTATGAGGAGGTTTATGCTAGAGTCTTATCAGCCTCAACCTTGAACTCATTCACCTTCTGGGAATAAAGGAACTGTCTTAGATGACACTAATGTGTCACTGTGCCTAAACCTGCCTACATAACAGTAACTTTATACAATGAGCAATCTGTTCTAATGATGTTAATGACTTAATGTTACCTATATATATAAATAGAGCTGGCAGCTCTGATGAACAGCCCTTTTACTTTGCCCCTGAACCTTTCTTCTGTCTCTTTTGGGTTTTGTTTGCACGTACTTACAAAAACCTAGTGGTATCAGTCAATCACTCATTTTTGTGGTCTTTTAATCCAATCAAGAGAAGAGAGAAAAGAGAAGACATAAGAAGGTGTGGCCAGAGTAATGTTGTGGCCACAATATTATGGCATATTATTTTACACCTCACTTTATTATATAAAAGTATCTTCTAAAATAATGATAAAAGTGTATCATAGTAAATACATAAATTAGTAATATAGTAATTACAATATTGTCAAATTTTATGCATTATATATGATGTGCTGAATTTTGACAATAGTAGACATATAACAGTTTCACTACACCAACATGATCACAATGTACTAGGTACATTTTCAGCTCCATAATAACTTTGTGGGACTACCATTGCACATGGGGTCCATCATTGGCTGAAATGTTATTGTTTGGTGTGTAACCATATATTATAACCATGTATTATTCAAACTGTTTTCCACTGTATACTATAAAACACATACAAGGTAAAAATTAATATTTTCTTGATATCCTCAAGATGCACATTCTTTTCCTTACAGATGACTACTCATAAATGTTACATACAGTAATATTAGATAATGAAAAATAGTTTACCATTAGCTCTTTCCTTGGCCTACATTCCTAAATCATTGATAGAGAACTAGAGTTCTTTATCGAAGTTTTGGAGACTCTAAAATCTATGTAAATGAGATAAGGGAGTTTCTTTTAGACATAGATCTCTGCAAAAAATGTCATGCCCCAAAGATAAGTGGATGTTCTTCTAAAGATATTTTATAGCTGCTAAGCTCTTGTTAGATAGCACTGGTGATAACTCTTGCAAGATAAGCATAAGAAGTCTGGATATTCTGAGGCCTAGTGTCATGGGCCCCTGTCAATTCAGCCAAGAATATCTGGTATAATCTGTTTTGAAATAAAAAGGTGCTGCAACATAAAGATGCATGACCATCTCAAAATGGTGAAAAGGAAATTAGAATCTGCTCCTCACAGAAGTGAGTGCATTTTCCCTCGTTATCATAAAAGCAATGCACCAAAATTTTAAAAAATCATTGATAAAACAAAAGGCAAAAAACTCTTTACATGTTGGTCTCGGACTAGGATCAGAAGTAGAATTTGGCTTATCAACTCTCACTACAGCATACTGTATCTTGAAAGAAGGTTAACTTGTAAGTCAACTCTTTTGTGAAAGGGACTTTAGGTGGTCACTTTGTTACTTACTCATTATTGTGTAGTCATTTCAAAAGGGAGCATGGCCTCTGAAGTGAAACTGAAGGCAAGACTAGCTTTACTAATGAGAGCACAACCTGGAAAACAGACTAGGACTCATTTGGCTACTGCTGCTGCTTGCTGCCTTCTTGATCCACATTCTGCAACATCTTACACATTCTGAGTTTGGGAAATCCATGAATTACTTGATAAGTGTGTGAGATGGAGGTAAATATAGGAGGACAGGGATAATAATGTTGCCAGCTGTAAAATGTTTATGAGAATACCCTTCCAGTAGACAGTGATACACATCAGCATCAGGAAAACATGTAGAAGTACATTTCAACATTTTCCCTGAAGCAAATATCAAGTAATTATTTCATGTTTTCAGTAGAAGGAAGAATATTAAAACACTCAGAGCAATAATATTGTCCACGGGAAGAATATGGTCCATTTGTCAACTAAAGGGACTTTGTGAGGAAGGTGCAGATGTCTTAATTTTTAATTACTGTCCAATTTGTTCATTTGAAAGTCATAGAATATTGATTATTCTACTGCTTTCAAACCAGAGACTCTACTCTCTCTGTGGTAAAATTTTGGAAATACTACACACACACACACACACACACACACACACACTCATACTACGTACTTAGTCAAATGTATTTATTTATTTTTTAATATTTATTATTTAGTTGTAGTTGGACAAGATACCTTTATTTTATTTATTTTTATGTGATGCTGAGGATGGAACCCAGGACCTCGCATGTGCTAAGCGAGCACTCTACTGCTGAGCCACAACCACAGCCCCAAATGTATTTAAATTAAGGTATAAAATGGGCTTATCAATAGAAGCATTTAAAGAGGACTTCATTTTGTTTATTTTATAACATCTTTATTTGATATGTAGATTTAATATATTTGGTGTATATTTCTTATAGGAAAATGTAACTGTGTACAGATATTCCTGATTTGTCACAACAGCTACATTAATTATATATCATCTAATTTCTATATTAATAAATTTGATTGTACACTGCAAAATGAAGTTGTCACCAAACTAGATATTTTGTAGTTCTGCTCTAACTTAATGTGTGGCTTGAACTAGGATAAAAAACAAAATGACCCATTAGACAACAGCATTTCTTCTGAGCACTTCAAGATCAAACTTGTCCTAGTGCTCATATTTCATTTGCTGTTGAGTATGAGTTAGGAAAATTGTTCTCATTTTAAACATTGTTAGTTTTACCTTAAAAGTACAGAAACATTTCTAGGTAATAAAATATGTTTACTAAGCTGCACTGCCTCAAGGCTATACCACCTACACTATATGGAGTGGATCAAATGAAATCATCATTCTTTACAACAGTCCTGTCATAAATGTTCACTGGTATGGTGCTGTCAGGCTACCTTAAATAATAAAATAGGTCAGAGTCTTTTTTCACAGCACTTCAGACTTCTACTCTTAGCCATCCTATTCCACTCTGACCCTTGTGGAACTTAATAAAAACTGAGATCAGAGCAGATTACCAGTTTTCAGATCAGTGATAAATATATCTCATTTATTTGATAAAATGGAATATAGGCTACATCTTTACATGGCTCATAAGCATTTGAAAATGAATCTTTTCATGGAAGACCTAATTCATTACCATTATGATGATTTAAATTGAAACACTCCACCTTGAATTATCATCTTATACTTTTGAACTTGAACTTGCTCATTTAGTCTAAGGCAGGTATTCACATAATGATGAATTTAATTTTAATACATGAAACAATTGTTTTCAACACTCAGACATTACATTTATTAAATATTGCTTAGGAAAACAGGCACCATGTGAACCTTATTTTCTTGTATAGCTAACATGGAGAATTATTAAGATCTTACAGCTGTCTCTGTGTGTTATTCTTCACGTTTTATTCTTTACATTTGATCATTTTTCTTTTTTCAGCTTTTTAAATATATATATATATATATATATA
>NW_025999968.1:29696742-29881576 GCF_001458135.2 Marmota marmota marmota | reverse complement strand
ATATATATTAAATTTATCAATATATTTAGTTTATCAATATATATATTTAGTTGTAGATGGACACGATGCCTTTATTTTATTTTTATATGGTGCTAAGGATCGAACCCAGTACCTCACACGAGTTAGGCAGTTGCTCTACCACTGAGCCAGAAGCATATTTATGCATCTTTAAGCCCTTTTTTCAGCTTTTTGTCTGCAAAATTTTATCAATAATTTGCTCATGAAAATCTTCCCATTGAATTAATGATTGCATATTTAAAATATTCTATCTCATATAAATCAGATTATCAAGTCACATGTCTTTTCCCCATAAACAAAGTTGTATCCTTTCTATGTTAGCTTAATTTTTAGTTAGAAATGTGATAGGTTTGCCTAATAAAGTCATTTAAAGTGCTGAGTGGTATCTTAAGTTTTTTTTTTTTTTTTTAATCTGAAATTCTGTTAAAAGAAAAGATCTTAAAACATGCCAAACTAAAATGGAAAGGATTTTCCTTCTGGATAAGAAGCAGGCAAATATATGCTATAGCAACTCTGTACTTAAAGCATATAGGCCAAGTAAAAAGCATATTTCATAAAGAATTCTCTACATATTAGTCTATTATGTTGGTGAGTCAATATATGTAAAAAAATAATGTCATAATGATCAAATCACCTCTTATTTTCTGTTGTATAAAGTGTTCAAGCTCAAGCTGTCTTAAGATATTGTTTCTGCACTTTTATTTAGTAACATTTAAAAATCTAGCAGTTTTTCAAATGTGAGAAGATCTCATTATCTTTCTTGGATATAAAAGCACATAAATGAAGAAATTCAATGATTCAATAAATCAATTCCTGAAGAAATAAGCCAAAAGAATATACTGGTTATTTATGCATCTTTAAGCATATGTAAAAGACTGGACTCCAGGGGTATTGTTATATAAAGAATTTTCTGAGGTACTCATCAATCCAACTTTTAGTTTTGCTCACTTTGGACATTCTCTGCTATACACTGAGGACATAGACATGATATGAACTGTGATTAATGTTGGTAGGTAATATACTCCCCTTGATCTCACATACCACCCTGTTAAAATTTCCTAGGTTACTCATATGAGGAAACATTGCAAAATATAATTTGCATTGTGTTAATCTCATTTTAGATGTTTTATTATCCGAGAGTGCATCACATAAACTTTGATTCAGGGAAGCCATTAACAATCTATAGGGCAGCATATATTTTAAATAAGCATGAAAATTATCACTAAGAGTCCACATTTGTTTAAAGGAGCACTTCTAAGGTTCTAAACCCTCAGTTGTTTACATCTCATTTTAAACTGTCAGTTATTGGATGCCTTTATATGGAGATCTCAGTATTTCAGTTTGCTACTCTGCCCAGCTTTCCTTTCTGAACTCAGATATTTAGTATGATTTAGGTTTCCTCATGAAAAATTTGGGTGCTTCACATTACTCTTTAAATAAATCTAGGAACATTTTTTAAGGGCTCATAAAATCCATTTCCCTTCCAACTTCTTATGATTACCACAAATGACTGCTACAAAATCATAAATTCTTAATATCCAGGCTGAATAGGTGAGTAATGGGATTTTTTTTTAAATTTCAGATTAGCTCCATGGTTCCTTCTCCTCCCCTTTTGTTTTAGTCATTCTCAATTTGTCTGAGAGGTGTGTTCTTTAGTTATTGCTCAAATAAAGTTCTCATCAATTTAAATGAATTTTTCAAGATGTAATGAGTTAAAACATTCAAATCATAATTATATGATGAGGTACAGCAATTTCATAGTTTATCTTCCCCCTCCAACCGAAAGATAAGGTAGGAAAAAAGACATTACAAAAACGTGAGAACTTTATATAAACTTGTTAAAGTCTCTTGTTCATAATTACACAAGGGTTATATCTTTGCTTGAACTCATTTTTATAGTCTCAGATATGTTGGTATTTTCACAGCAATATAATTACTAATCTCCTTGTATAGTATGTTTTTATACAAAACAAAATCTTTACTGCATTAGAGATTAAATTACAAGTCCTTTTAACATGCCTCCATTCTTTGGACCTTAAAAATTTCCCAAAGGTCCCCATGGCAAAGGCTTGGTGTCTAATTTGGTGTCACTGGTAGGCAGTAGATACTACAAGAGTTAGAGCCTGGTGAAAGGTCACAGAGGTCATATCATCAAAAGGGAATGTGGGATCTAAACTAAACACTTCCTCTTTCTCTGTCACATCCTGGATATTAGGTGAATAGTTCTGCACTACCGCATGCTCCTGCCAGGAGGTCCTGCTTTGCCAACAATCATGAACTGAAACCTCTAAGACTGTGAGCCAAAATAAAACTTTTTTATCTTTGTAAGTTGATTATCTTCCTTGTTTTTGATAGTAATGAAAAGCAGAGTAACAAGGAACATTGGTATTGAGAAGTGGAGATCTGACAATACCTTATACCAGACAACATTGAAGAGACTTTGTAATTTGTTTACAGATGGAGCTTGGAACAGGAATTTGGAAAAATATACTGTTCGTGGAACTTATTGGACAATTCTATTGGAAGCTTAGAAATTCAGGATGCTGATAAAAATGTGGATGGTAAACACTATACTACAGGTTTCAGAGAGGAATGAGGATTCTATGGGCAACTAGACCAGAGATTATCCTTCTTACACTAGAACAGAAAAATTAAATACATTTTGTCTATGCTCTTTGTGGAAACCAGAGCTTAAAAGAGGTGGACTACTTGATCTGATGGAGGATATTTCAAGTCAGCAAAGCACTCAGACTGTGGCATGAGTAATAGTGGCTGCTTTTTTTTTAAAAAAAATTAGTATTTGTTCCAATTTGCCAAAATTATGAGAAAAATCAGGAACAAAGGAGAGCAAAGCAGAAACACTTGAAACATTTGTGGCGTAGCCAGAAAAGAGGCATCACTGAAGGTGTTGCCAAGGATGGTGTGGCTAATAACAGGTATGAAAACAAAGCAAGTACTTTGCGCTGAGTCAGTAGGAAATATGCCTTGAGGTCATCTCAGGAATCAACAAGGAGGGATCCGTCACAGGCTCAAAGATAGAGAAATGCAGTTTTTTAAAATGCCTTTCAAGGCATAGTCTTTTGAGAATAGAGCCCACAGTACCCTGCCTGCAAGAGCCACCTCGGGTATCATTTGTCTCTGGGATTCATTTCCCTACATTTAGCCAGCAAGTTACTGAGAGGACATTGCATCCATTGATAAAGCAGACCCACATGCAGTGTGCATTGGCAGTACACTTTGGCATCATCCACCTGGTGCTCATTTTTCAGGTGTACAGATTGCAAATTATACCTTCATGGATTCTTCCATTCGGATTTCAGAGGAATGGCTGGGAAGCAAAGTAATATGTACAAGCTCGACCTTCATTCAAGAAGCCCCCAACAGGGTGGTGTGTGGAACTGTATTAGTAAAACTGAAGCTATAGTGAAAAACCTAAAGAAAATAGAGATACCATCAATATTCAATGCCCGCCAAGAGATGCCTCCAGGCACATGCAAAACCAGCCTGAGATAGAAGCAATTCGGCCTCCAACCAGTAAACTTTTTGGGTTGGATACACCCAAGCCCTTGCAAGTCCTCTCCCTGTTTCAGCATGCCCCATATTCCAAACATGGAACATGAGTATTTGTTTGCCCTGCTTGGTCTTATGTCTGATCTCCCTTTCCATTCTCTCCATTTCTTCTTTTTGGAATTGGAATGTGTACCTTGTGCCTGTCACATCATCAATTTTCTATAGTTTTCAAGGACTTTGGACTTGGGCTTTGGAGCAATGCTGGAAGAGTTAAGACTTAGGGACAATTGGGGATTAATTAAATGTATATTAATTAAATGTATATTGCATCATGAAATTAACATGAAAATGTAGGGACTAGAAGCAGAATGCTACAGTTTGAATCTTAAATATTCCCAAGATGTGTATGGTAAATCTGGGTCCCTAACTTGGCACTATTGGGAGATAATGGAAGCTTTGTGAGGTCAGGTCTGGTGGAGGTTTTAGTTCCCTGGAGATATGTGCTCAAAGGGGATTGATTGCCTTCTCTCTCTCTCTCTCTCTCTCTCTCTCTCTCTCTCTCTCCCTCCCTCCCTCCCTCTAACTCTCTTTCTTCCTGGTCCTGAGGCCAGAGGTTTCTTCTACCATGTACCATTGCCCAAAGAACCAAAGGATCATGAACTGAAATTTCTAAAATTGTTAGCCAAAATAAATCTTTTTTAAAAATTGATTATTTCAGATATCTGTTACAGAGATAGAGAAACAACTATTCATGTCTTTTTTTTTTAATATATATTTTTTTCAGTTGTAGTTTTATCTTTGTATGCTTACCAAAGGCTAAGTATTATCTCATTAAAACCACATTTTAGTTTCCAAGCTTAAAATGAAATTTAAATATCTTATATGTATTTATTATTTGGTATTTGCAATGCATCTGACATTGTTCCAAGTGGTCTATGATACACATTTATGATCAAGCCATAGAGGTCAGAAAGAATATATAAATATAACATGTATATCAGAACAGTGCTGATTAGATGAATCTTATTAGCATTCAAAATTGGCAAGATCGAGATGGGTAGGGCAATTAGAAAATTCTCCACAAAGAGTTAACCCCTGCTGTCATATATACATAGGTAATATTTTCTGAATATCTATAACATAAAATGAGGCACACCCTTATAATGATCTCTTTCAAAGATCATTGCTGTACTTTAAAAAATTGTCTACTTGACAATTTAATTCTTATTTCTCCTATGCAATATCAATATTAAAAAATATGGAAACAAAAAAAATAAATAAATCTAAAAAAAATTGAAATTCAGGGGCTGAAGTTGTGGCTCAGTGGTAGTGTGCCTGCCTTGCACACATGGGGCAGTGGGTTCAATCCTCAGCACCACATAAATAAATAAATAAATAAAATAATAAAATAAAAGTATTGTGTCCATCTGCAACTAAAAATAAAATAAAATAAAATAAATTGAAATTGACCATACCATCTGTGGTATAATGAGACTATGACAGGGCTTACCTTTTAACCACTCTGTCATTTGTCCGTTGAATGTAAGATCCAAAGTCTTTAATGAAAATTATAAAGAATATTTCCATCTTCTTTCAGATTAAATGTTTGGTTGTTTGCATGTAATTCCTCTACTGGTGCCCAAGACTAGCTTAATAGCATCTGTTCAACTGGCATCTGTACTGATAAACCATGTTTGCCTCCACAAATAAGAATATATGACTGATTTCCATATTTTTCCACTTTTAAGAGTTATATTCTACTACCTAATATATTCTAATACATGCACAAATGCATATATCTCCTTGATTTCAAGGACCATCAGTGGTATAATGAGGCTAACAAATGACTTACCTTTCTATTTTTCCAGGACTAATCTTTATCTTACCATCTTCCATAAATGGTATTGAAAAGAAGGTGGATTTGAACTTGACTCTTGTTGAGGTTGAGAAATATAGCAATATAATAGATATACCTTAATATTGTCCACTTTCTATTTAGCCTGCTCTCATATGAATGAATATAGATTCTGGAGAGTTATGAGGAGGAGTAACCTAAATATAAATAAATACTTTGGGCACAAGTATGGTATTTGAAAATATCTGAGTGAACATAATATTATATTACTATCTTTTGAAGACTATCAATTAGCTCTCAAATCTTCAAAGCAGAGTTTTTAATTAACGTGAATTTGGAGCATGAGGTTTTCAAGATAAAATGCTTTTTATTTATTTATTTATTTATTTATTTTAGATCTTCTTGTATGAGAGCTCTCATTAGAGTCAAAAGTACAGAGCTTAATCGTAAAACTTGGGAAAGTATATTTTCTATTATTGAAGTCTATTCAACTAACTCCCATTCCAGAAATAAACAGGAAACAGCCAACTAAAAAAATCAATTCAACATGTCTTAGGCTGCCAGTTTCAGCATGAGCAAGAGCAGACATAATATGATTATGAGGACTCAAAGCATTCAGGACATACAGCTGAATCCCACATAAACTGCCAGCCAAAGGGAAATGTTGCTGGATGCCCTACTAACAGGGATTTACAACAACCAAGCATTTTTGATATGTGTTTCTGTGGTGAGGTGGATTCCATGTCCAAAAATTAGGCTTTCATGGTCACAAGTTCTGCCAAAACTTTAGCTCATTACCTCTAAACAAGTCTTCCATAATTACAACATTAACATTGTTGGGCTTTAGTACATTGAAGCATTTTCTACTTGCATGAATATTCTACTGAAAAAAAATTGCCCCAAATTATTTCGATTTTATTGTAGATTTCACTGAGACAAAAAAATGCTGATATTAATATGATGCAATGCATTAGTGCTAGAAGATAACCTGAAGGATTACTTTAATATAGTTTATGACTCTTATGCAATAATAAACCTAAATCTATACAAATGGATTAATATTTTCCCATTTTTCTATAAATACTTATATAAAAATTTTAAATGTGTAAACCACAATTAAAATTTATACTACATACCCACAGACATGTATACCTACACAACTAGTACCTATATTCTCAGAATTTCCTGAGTATTAAAAAAAATCATTGTATTAAATAAAGTGTATGAGAAGTCTTCTCTACATATGAACAACAACACAGCTAAGCTCTTTAAACTTCAATCTACTTACATGGTGCCATATCTATCAGAGGACTTGATTTTGTGTTGCTACACAGTCACAGAAGATGCCACCTGACTCTAAGTCAAGAGAAAAATGATAAAAGGAAAAAGATATTAGGAGAAAATACCAGGAAGATGGACTGAAATGGAAAGATATCCCAGCAAAAACAAACTAGAACAAAGATTCTTAAGACTTCAACTGTCCTATGCCAGAGAATATACAAGGAAAAAGACATGACCAAATTTTCAAAAGTCCAATATCCAATGCCAAAATGGAAAATATTCTCTACATCAGCATCAGCATCTCTTTGGGCTTCCCTATTTGAGCTGCTTGAACAGTGATCAAAATTATTGAATAATGAAAGTGAATAAGGTGATACATGTAAACAAATGGTGGATAAATTTTACTATCATTTTATACTACAAAAGTAGTATATTTTTATTAAGTTAATGAATAATTATGTTCAACATTTTATTCCTATGGTTTTATTTATTCTTTAATATTTAATTTGTTATGTTACTTTCATACATAGAAAAATGCCAGCAACCTGTTCTGTCTGAAGGATGTCTTTTTCATACTAAGTGTAGTACTTCAGTTTTTTCTCAAGTTTTGTGTGATACAAAGAGAGAATCTGTATTTGGGTTTTAGCAGAATTTTTTTTAATTGAGCCCAACAAGAAAAATACACCCTTCTTTTGTAGATATCATTAAACCTGGTATTTCCTATGATTGCTCCTGGAACAACCACCTGGCATTGTATTGATTAGTTACTTATACCTACTATTAGGCAGGAGGAAATTTGACTCAGTATTTTCCAACCAAGTAACAATGAATAATAGAGTTGTTCTATGTCATAGTTTGTGAATTTTTGCTTTCATTCTGGTTTTAGCAAGAGGTAAAATTATCTCTGAAAAAATTCTATCTCCATATATCTCTATATCATCTTCAGGATGACAGAATTATTATTTGGAAAGAACTCCTTAGTAGCAGGCAGATACCTAGACATCTAACCTATGACCTTGAGCAATTGTCATTTTCCCTTTCAAAGCCATAATTTTTTCATAGCAAAAATGAGGTTGATAGACTATACACTTTATATGGAAATTTTTTCTTTAATATTACGTGAAAACAGACACTGCAGGCTATTGCTTCTATATTCATGGCTGGAGTGACCAAAGGTCTCTAAATCAATTTAACACTTTAAACCTTCTAAAATAAATGAAAGACTCTAGGGCCTACCTAGTTAGCATGTGGATAAAGCATATTTATGTGGAGAACTTTATGTTCTCCACAAAAATGTTAACTGGAAGAAAATTAAGTAAATATAAACATAAAGAACAGAAATGTGTTATATAGATGGGAGGTAAGAAATGAAATAATGTAACTTACCTACTTTGGTTTTCTTAGGTGTATATCTTTATCTATAATTCTAAAGGTTATTACTTAGAATATCTACTTTCAGAAGAACAGAGGACAGAAATCAGATCATTGGCAAATTTTTCAGAGGATGAAAGAGAAAGACATCATTTCGAATTTGGGAGAATTAAATATTTTACAATAATTAATAGAATTTAAAGTTAGATTATTGGGATATAACATGTAGAATGGAATTTCCCATTGTAGTGAACAATTCTATGAGTTTTGAACAATGAAATTATATCACATTAGCCAAAATTAAGAAAAAATATTTCATTACTTCCCAAATAATTCACCTTTTTAATCTTTTAAAAAAATCAACCCTTCCTACACCCTCTGTGACTGACAACCATTAACTTATTTCCTATCCATACATTTTTATCTTTTTTTACCTTTATTATAATGCATTTGAGATGGATTTATGATGCTTCATGCTTTGGTTATTTTTTCTTGTCTTATCACTGAATTGCATTTTGTTGCATCAACGTGTCATGGTTTGTTTATCCACTCATCTTTTAAGAGGCATTTGAAAGGTTAAATTTTTGATGATCATAAATACAGTGATTATAAACATTTGTATACAAGTGTTTGTGCACCGCATATATTTCTATTTTTCTTGATAAATTACTTGAGAGTTGGATTTTTTAGTCACATGTTAAGTTTATATGTACTTCAATCAGAAAATCTAATTGTTCCACAATTTGTCTGTAATTCTTATGGTTCATCTATTTTTTTTTAATTTTTAAGACAGTGTCTTGTTATATTGACCAAAATGGGCATTATTATATGATCCTTTCAACACAACCTCCTTAGTAACTAGGATTAGTAAGCACTATGCCAACTCGGTCATCTTTTCTATTTTAATTTTAATTATTCCGTTTTAGGTTTGTAGTGGTGTATCACATTTGTTATTAAATTACATTTCCTAAATATTTGTTTATATTGATTTAGTTTATATGCATATATATATATACATATATATGCATATAAACTAAATATATATATATATAAACTAAATATATATATATATAAACTAAATATATATATATATATATATATATATATATATATATATATACACNATATAAACTAAATATATATATATATAAACTAAATATATATATATATATATATATATATATATATATATATATACACACATATATATGATAAGTATTTATGTGTTTGTTCAAAGAGGCTTTTCAGTTTTATTGTGGTATTTGTTTTCTTGTTATTAGTTTTGAGAGTTCTTTATATATTCTTGATGTGAGCCCTGTATAAGATAATAATTTTTGCAAATCTCAATCTTCAACATATGTCTTTTCCTTTGAAGCACTATCTAAGGAATGAAATCCCTTGATTATGATGAAGAAAATGTACCAAATTTTGCTTTAATTGCATCACGATATTTAGCAACAAGATTAAGTATCTTCAATGCAAATGTCAATGCATTCAATGCTACAGCATGGTATTTGGTACTGAATAGGCCTACTAAAGTAGTAAGTAAGTAAATACCTACTTACTCTGACCTCAAATAAATTTGTGAACTTCTCTGAGATTACTGACTTCATATAAATTCTGGTTTAATTATCATAAATGCAAGGTTTCTGTTGGTATTACAGTAGGAAATTAATGGAAAGGGAACCAGCTAGAGTTTTAAATAAATAATGTTTCTGACCAATGTTGTATAGTACCAATCATCTCCAGGTTGGGATATGTGCAGAACTCTTCAAAAATTCATATATTCATTTATCTATTCATTAAAAATGCTAGTTAAGGATGTGTTGTATTGAGATTCTGTGCTAGTGCTGAGAATATATTGACACACAAATCAGCTGAAAAATGATAAAAACAATAAAGAAAGGGATGACTTTGCAGGAGAGATAAATAATAGGGAGCTCCAAAATTAAATCTGATTCTGAAATAATAGCTCTGGTTTTAATAATAGCAGAAGTTTTATTTGATTTAATTCTCATGAATTAAAAAGAGTGAGCCATCTACAGAGTGGTGGAATGATTAAGATAAGTTTTGGTGTAGAAAATCATATATGATGTTCACTCTTGGGGGAAAAAATATGATACCTAGGACAGAAAGTGGGACAAAACATGAAGCATAGGAAAACAAGTTTGTCAGTTTGAAATCAACACATCCAAATACCAGGGTATATGATAGAAAGTGAACCCTTGAGACTTCCTCATAGGGGATCTTGTCAAGAAAGGCCGGCTTACTCTTAGATTTTTCTCTTCAGAGAAGGATAACAGGAATCAAGTTCAAGGATACAGCACTTTAACTGAAGCATTTCAAAATCCATCATTAGTCAATGATCAGCTACACTGTCTGTGCTAAAAACTGACAAAAAAAAAATTTGCTGTACTGGAGCACAGGAAGGGTCATCAAAGGGTACAGTGGATGGAGCTGTCTAGGGAATCAAAAAGGGGGTGGGCATAATCGAACCCCTGCTCCACAGGCAAGCTGAGAACCACACATACCTCAGAACATTCATGATATAGAAATTCTATTGTTTAATGGCTTAAACAACTTGACCAGTGGCATCCACTTATTAATCTGAAAGTTCTAACTTTTCTTTGAGTGGAATCACTTCTCACTGGCCTCCCTATAAAAAAATCAAAATCTACAAAACTATAGTGCCCAGGCCTTGAAGATGTCATATCACTGAAGCTGTTGATGAATTAATAGGCTAACTGCTGCTACTAAATCTTGACATTGTCCTTCTTTCCTGCCACAGTGGCCTGATTATGATGATGGTGAGAGCAACCATGGAATGAGGGAAGGAGTGCAGTGAGCTTATCATGTTCTCCAAATGCTATGCTCAGGAGCAGTATATTCTTTATTTCAACTTCCTCCATTTTTCATTAGGGAGTTCTGATAAAATAGTGTTGCTCTAACCACCCAACACTTCTCCACACTCAACACATGTTATGTTTTGTATCTGAGGTATTCCCCTAAACTCACATGTGAGACAATGCAAGAAGTTTCTGAGGAGAAATGATTGGGTGGTAAGAATCTTAACTTAATCAGTGAATCAATCCCCTGATAGGGATTAACTGAGTGGTAACTGAAGTGGTAGGGTGTCGCTGGAAGAGGTGGGGACTTTGGTATGGATATGGGAATATATATTTTATATCTCCATAGTGGAAACCTCTGTCTGCTTCCTGATCACTGTGATGTGAGCTGCTTCCCTCTGCCATACTCTCCCACCATGATGTTCAGCCTCACCTCCACCCCTGAGGAATGGAGCTGGCCTTCTATGGACTAAGACCTCTGAAACTGTGAGCCCTCTAATAAACTATTCCTCCTCTATAATTGTGATGGTCTGGTTCTTCAGTCACAGCAGTGAAATAGATTTTGAAATTAAAGGCCATGTGGATTGAAAAAAAAAACTTTATCATAAAAATTTGTTTTGAGAGTGAGCAGGAAACTCAACAAATGGCAATGAAGAAATAAAAATACAATCAAGGAAGGCTCCTAGAAAGGGAAACATGAGACAGTATTCAATGATCTAGTTGAAAACAAATAGCCTTAAGCTATGGGAGAAAGAAGAAAATGTTGAGGTATAAATTCATTAAGAAGACAAGAGAGAATGGAATCCAGAGCACATTTGAAGGAACTGGCCTCCATTAGGAAGAGGGATCCTTTGTCTTTAAAAAAAAAAGAAGATTAAACAGAGACATATGGCTGTAAGTTTCTAGTGCTTCTGGTGGAGAGAGGAGGGAGTTCCCATCTGATGAATTCTATTTTCTACAATAAATTCTATGGCAATATGATCCACTAAACATGTGTGCTTGGGGCGTTACAAAGGCCTAAGAGGTTTGAGACAGAAAAAGAAAGAAAGAAAGAAAGAGAGAGAAGAAAGAAAGAAAGAAAGAAAGAAAGAAAGAAAGAAAGAAAGAAAGAAAGAAAGAAAGAAAGAAAGAAATATTATAGTGACAATGCCTTTAAGGAAAAGTGAGAGAGTAATCAGACAGTACTGATATATATACTTCATCCAGTTTTGAAGAAATGATTAGCAATGAATTATCATTTTTAGGGAGATTCAAATTGTGTCATTTGAAAAGACAAACTTATGTAATGAATGTATACTAATAGATAACTAAATAAGACAGATGTCAAAATAATAGCTGGGGTCAGAAGAAAAAACACATAACTAGTCTCCACCACTTACTGGCTGCACACCTTAAGTGATATAATATTAAAATTAGCCATGTGAAAATTTGAAATAATAATAAATTTTATTAGAGATGTGTTAAAAAGACACATGTATACAAAACAGCAAAAAACCTGGTACATGTTGACTTTTTACTAAAGATATTATTAAGTGTAGTAGTAGAGAAAGCACTACCATCAAAATATGTAACAATTTGTCTTTAAACTAAATATTTCAAACAAATTTGTTCTCTGTTTATCTGATTGCTTTTCTGCTCTCTCTAAATGCACTTTTGTTGTAACTCTGTTATATTCCAGCAAGGCTGAACTATTTACAATTAAAAAAAAGCGCGTTCTATTGTCAAAACAGTTCTGTTTAAAATTCAACTCAGCTACCTTCTGTAAAAAGACCTTGCTAAATATAGGTAAGTGGACATTCCTGTAATGTAGATTGAATCATGATATTTTGTGTGTCATCCCTCAGAGAAAGGGTAGCTTATTCATTATATGAATTTTTTTGAACAGTTACTGAAACACTAGAGATCTATGAATACTTTTTCAACAAATGTCTGACATATCTGAAAACAGAAATAATGCCATGTGCACTGCACATAGGGTATTAAAGACAGAATAATTTGCACAAGAATTTTATGGATTTTATTAGTCTATATTCTTTGCCAAGCTGAGTATTTGAGACTGGATCATTTATAAAGAAACGTTTATTTTGGTTCCTGGTTTGGGAAATTCAAGAGCATGGCAATAGCATATGCTTGGTGTCTGGTAAGGGGCTTAAGGGGCTCATGGGGAAAGACCAAGTGGGCACATGCAAAGAAGAGCACATATGTGAAAGAAGAAGTACCAAGTTAGTGTTCTAACAGCTCACTCTGGGATATAAATAATTCATTTTCACAAAAGTGAGACCTCTCCCAAGACTGCATTAATCTATTTGGAAAAATAAAGTCCACATGGTTTAATCACCTCTGAAAATCCCCAAATGTCAGTATTGCAAGCTAGGAATCACACTTCAATAAAATAAAAACTTGGGTGGAGACAAATCATATCCAAACCATACCTGGAATGAAAGGCATGGGATTTTCCCTTAGATATTAATACCTGACAAAAGGAAATATTAACAATAACAGTATTAGTGGTATCTTGACATGGTGCCAGATTTAAGAGGAAGAAATGGCAATTATGAAGGAGAACAAACCACATGACATGGGTGAAATCAGTTAACAGCAGAAGTCAGGAAATAATGCAGCTTCCTAGGAAAAGAGAAAGTTTTAGATCCCCAAATTCATAATTACTAAATAAAATGAATGAATGCTCTAAATTTCCTTTTAAGAGAAAGGGCTTAGAATATCCTCAACCTTCCCCTTCTGCAATAGAAAATGCCATGAGAGGGTCACACAAACCAACATGATATTCTGGAACATTTTTATTTTGGAATACTTTTATATGATATTTTCAAATTCTGTTCAATGACTAGGACTAGCGTTTGATCTATGTTCTTTTGTTTTAGAATTCTTTTTTAATTTTAGTAATTTATAATTGCATATTTTTATTGTGTGTCATGAAAGATAAGACATTTTTATTATCAAAAATACTGAGAATAATGTGTTTTTCTCACTAAGCTATAGTAGAATTCATTTGTAAATGTTGGGCATAGAACTATCCTGTAGGCAGTTAAACAATTTCCCCTTTCTTACAAATGTTTGCCTAGGATCATTCTATACTTTCGATTCCAGATTAACAAAATTCATTATTATCTCATTATATAATTTCAATGATCCAATCTAGTGTCTTTCTTTCATGGAAAAACAAGCATTTGCAGGGTGATGAGAGGGAGAGAGAGAAAGCTAGAGAGATTATAAGCTTTTGTCTTCTACATTAAAATAAGCAAGTTTGTTATTATTTGATATGTTGAAGGAAAAATAAGTTATTATTATAAGAACATTGTTTAGCCCTCAGTACCTGATAAAGAACAAGCTACTTTCTGTTGTCAGGGCATAGTACAATGCCTTCCCAATTTAAATTTGTTTAATATGACTTGCTATAAGTACTTTTCAGGGCTTTTAAACATTTAAGATGACTCACCAGCAATATTTTCTCATCTTTAATCCAAAATAAGACTTCACTGAACTAAGGTTGTTCTGATAAATGAAAATATATTGCATGTATCTATCATTAAACTAATAGATTTTCATATGAAATTTGTTTTGGACCAGACAGATCTACCAGAGTGCCAGATGGTATTTTGAGTTGCTTGTCAGTAGGGGAAGACATAGGAAGAAGGCCTTTCAGAAAGAGGGACTTTTATTGGTTCTTAAAAGTCATGAAGCTGAAGAAATATGTGTATCCTAAATAATCATTGCTTAAAAAAAATCATATGCACATAACCTAATCTGAACTAAAATTTCACCAAGGAAAACCACAAAAGACCTGTTTTTAAGTACATTTGAACAATGTGATATTGCTGATACTCAAGGACTATTGAAAACCTCAAACCTCTTTCTGTATCATTTAACATGTTCTCATATGCCAAGAATAATTCTGTCCAATTGTTCAAAGAAAATTATGTTTTCTGAAACCTGCCATCTGCACTTGGTTGATAAATCATGGTAAAAAATTTAAAATAATTTCACATATTTGATATCAAACATTTATCCATTAAATATATATTCCTTCAGAGTTCAGAATCTGTGTAAATTATCAATGAAATTTATTTCTTTAGGAGAACCTAACTGGAAATACTGGTTGGTTATGTGGAGGTTGATTAATTTTAGATCACAGTTTTTTTTTTCTGATGGGCAAAAAAATTATCACAAGCATACACGTGTATGCACACGCACGCACACACACACACACATGACTGTATGTGTGTGTGCGTGTGTGTATGTGTGTGTATGAGAGAGAGAGAGAGACCTTTTGTAATGTTAATAAATTCAAATTTCCAGGGATAACTATTTTAGGAAGAGGTAGTTTGTTAGCATTTAAAATCTTCTAGATTTCAGTTCCTCATGGGTCTCATCTCTTTAATCTGCAGAATAAAGTGTTCATTAGGCTTTTTCAATTTTAGAAGTGAGGTAGCTTTGAAAGAATGATAAACTTGCTTACAGTTACACTGTAAGTTTGAAAGAATGAGAAACTTGCTTACAGTTACACTGTAATAAATATTTCATTGTTACAATCTCAATAAAAGTTTTGATTTCTGAAACCATTCTCAGTAATTCCACCTCAAAACATTTACATACAATTTTTAATTTAACTCACAGTTGTAGCTCTTATTTCTCCAGTACACATTCTTATATGTACTTGTGTCCTTGTAGCAAGTTATATAATTATAAACTTTTATCTTCTACCATACTTTATAGGAAAAAACAGTAAAATAAGCAAGTTTTTTATTTCTTATAACAAAAACATTTGTTATAATCTTATGACAAAATTATTGTATTTTTCTGTGGGTTATTCAGATTTCATTCTATTCTCCAGAAAACTTTCTGTTTCCTGAGTTGTACTATGTAAGTTGGCTAATATTGCAGAACTCTGATTTGACAAAGATCTTATATTAATTTTAAAAAGTCTAAATAGAATGAAATTAGATTGAATTCAGAGAATAGATTTATTTAAACCTATGAAGAGTTCTGGTTTCAGTGTCTCATGAAGAAATAGATTTGTGTAGCACTAAATTTGCATGCATAAATAAATATTTTAATATTTTAAATAAAAAATATATAAATTAAATAATATTTTACTTTACATGATCATATTTATAATATTGAACTTAAAGATTCTCAATATGAAATTTTATTTCATGCTATAAAATGCCTTGCATGGCATATAAAGGATAGCTGGGTGGAGGTTACTGTTTTGGCTTTCCTGTGTTTTTGGATAGTGTGTTAGCATACAATAACAGTGATATTGGCAAGTAATTTGTGACTATATCCCACTGATATTTGATCATACTGGAGCATTATATGAGTTTTCTGGTATGATAGGTTTCATGTACAGATGCCTCCAATTTCAAGATGGTTTGGTAATTTTTTAGTTTATCATAGTGCAAAAAAAACATATTCAGGAGAAACTTTGCTTTTATTTTTTATCTTTCCTCAAGATTGCACATGCAACGTGATACCATCTCATGATGCTGAGCAGTAGGGTGACACAGTTACCACTCAACCATGTAACCAAGAGAGTAGACCACTGACTCTACAATGTACTATGTTGTTGTTCTTGGTAGATTAGGCATATTAAATGCAAATTCAACTTAATGGTATTTTTAATTTCTGATATGTGTATTAGACTTCATGTTTTATTGTAAATTGAGGAACATCTGTATATAAATCATCCTAATTTCTCTAGTTGAATTTTTTTTAGATCATTCAGAGTTCCAAAAGGGCAATTTCTACTGGGATGACAGTTATTGATAACACTATCTTGTTTCTACCTCAATTATTAAGTGACATTATCAAAACCTATTATCTAAACTCTTCTGGCTTACTAAAGAGATCTACTTACTGATTTTTAGAAAAGTATCATACATGGGCCCATATTGTAGAAAATCTTCAATCAAGCTATCACTTTAAATTCTTTAAATTTTAAAATAAAAAGAAAACATTTCAGTTATTTTTTGTTGTTGTTTTATAGAATATAGAGTAAGATAGTTCTTTGTGTTTGTGTCCCCTACAAATCACAACAAATTATGGCACAGGTCATTAGTGTTCGATTTACCTTATAAAATTACTTTTGTTAATAATCTGAATATCCTCAGAAAATTGTCTAGCCATTGTTTTAAATTTGATGATTTGATGATGGTATTTTTAATTGCAAACTAAACTCTGCTAAAAATTTCTCTTGAATGTAATAGAAAGTAAGAATTTTTAAAATGGTCACTTTGAATGGTACCAAATACCAGAAAAATTGCAGTGACTTGAAATTATGCCTCCTTATATAATTAAATGAATTGAAAAAATAAATGTGCCTATTTTAGTGCAACTCTAAAACATTTTAAATAATTTCTAAAAATTTTTACATATGACATCTTATAGCTGGAACAACCTAATTATTTTAATATTTCATGTTTAATTTTCAGGTAACATATATCGAGTGTTTATATGGGATCATTTATTCCATATGACACAGGACTTCTGATATTTGTCTCGGTCATAATAAGATAAATTATGCTTAAAAAATAAACCTACTGGGCTGGGGATGTAGCATAGTTGGTAGAGTGCTTGCCTCACATGCACAAAGCCCTGGGTTCAATACCCAGTACCACTAAATAAATAAATAAATAAATAATAACCCCATATTTATGTGGCTTAAGACAACTCAATTTTATTTCCTCTTACACTACATGTTTGGAGTGCAGTGGGTTGCTTTGCACCCCTCTTCTAAATTGTCCTCATTGTGAGACACTTGCTAGAAGAGCCTTCATAGCAATGCTTCTCAACTTTAATATGCATACAAATCATTTATTAAAATTAATATCGATTGACCCTCTTCTTAAGATATTACATGATACTTATTCGTAGAACACAAACGTACGTGAGAAGTAAAAGAAATTACTGAAAACTCTCCAATTTCTAAGAACCCTCAAATTCCTATCACAGTGAAATTAATTTCAGATTCATCCCATTTCATAGATTTCCCATTATATCAAGATAAAATAAATAGTTCTTCCATAATAGTACATTACTACTCCATTAGTCACCCATGCACTTCAGCAATACTGCATTCAATAGTGAAAATTTCCTTTACAACAGAAAATATTGATCATGACTCCCTAGTTTATATCTTACTTTAATAGACTGTTTCTCAAAGTCTTCCATGTATGAATTAATTGTCTTATATTTCAGACTGAAAGTTATAAAGGAACCTAAAATGTTTTAAATTCACTAAAGTAAATGTGGCACAATAAATCTGTCTCCATGCTAGTGATAGCAACAATAACACAAAAAGTGAATAACAGATATCTATATATCAGCTCATGTCAGGTTAAACACACAGTCTTTCTTTGAATTTTAATGTATGGTCTTATCCATTACTCATTTGACTTCACCACATCATGTGTTAATCATTTACCACCTTTGGATGGTAATCAGAGTTTAAAAAAAATTCCAGCATCCTGTGAATTTCCTTTCTGTTTTATTATTCTCTACCCTGATGAGATTATATACTTTTTTAGCATAAGAGTTTAATAATTATGGATGGCTTAGAATAGGAAGAAAAACAAGTATATTTTGGGGAGAATTAATCAGAAAAAAAATGAAAATTAAGTCCATGATTGGTTTCAAGGAATCAATAAAACTGACCAAATTGTCAAAAAAAAAATCTAAATACCTAAGTTCATTTTATAATATACCATGTTATGTCAAAAGATTAAAACAAACTTTTATTCACTTACAAATTTTAGTTATTTTACTGCTAAATATGATGGTTTGTTGTTTTGATATTTTATAACCCTTTTAAAATTAAGCTAGGTAGTACATCTCATCTTTTGGACCAGTTCTTCAAACTTCTTTATTTTATCAATATTAGTAGATATGAGGCCAGAAAAGATAACACTTTTGATAACAGTATGGAGAACACTGAAACTTTTCCTTTTATTTTGAGGTGACTGTATTTAGCTTAAACGAGGAGCAAAAATTCTTGCTCAAGTGGACTGGAAATGCATATTCAGATGTCAGCAGAAAAGTCAGGGTAAAATTTATAAAATTGGCAGCCATCCACATACAAATAACAATCAAAAGATGTAACAGGGTAAAGGAAGAGATTATTGTGACAACAGAAGGTCATGAAGAGATCACTTGGATGATTCCTGCAATAGTGGAGTAAAGGAGAAATAAAGTTAACAGAAAATAAACTAAAAGATGAGGGAAGAAATTTGAGGAAAAAAATGAAAAAAAAATTGCAATTTCAGAAACCAAGGAAGTGAAAAATTTAATTAATAATATAACGATCAATAGTGCTAAATGGTACAGAAAATTCATGATAAACTAAGATAATTATTTCATTTCTTATTTATTTCAAAATCTGGATTCTAATACAAAAGGGTCAGTTAGAATGTGAGTTCTGGAGTTAGATAGCTTGGATTGAAACACAACTTCTGCCAATTGCTAGTTCCGGCAATTCTTAGACTTTCTACATTTCCAAATTTATTTTCTTTGGATTAATTTAAATAATCTATTTTAAGCTTTCAAGTTAAGTTTTGCATAGAAAGCCTTCAATAAATACCAGCTTAAAAATAATGATTTAATTATTATTATAAGAATAGTTTGTGAAGACAGAAGGAAATCAAGCCAAATTTCAGGGGATTTGGGATTTGAGTGTATTTATAACGCACTGAATGGCTTTTGTATCATACTGTAGCAGTAGAGGGGTAGGTCTATCACACCTGATGGGCTGATAATTTTAAGATAGAGAAATTTATTTTTGTCATTAGGAAACTTTAGAAAGAGGCTCTCTTGAATTTACTTTTTAGTGGACTAAAAAATAAGGGTGCAGTAAAGGAAAGGCTATTCAAGAGGCAAAGTCATCCATGAGACTATCAGAGTCAGAGCTCCAGTGGTAAGGCTGCCCATGGTAAAGGAAACTAAAAGATGCCTATCTGGACCCAGAGGGGAAAAGGAACAGGCATATTTAGATTAGAAAATGGAATGTTTTCTTTCAAATAGCCTCTGTCTCAAAATATAGTAAGAAAAGTAAGGTACAGAGGAGTAGAAGAGATGGGGTTAATATAGAGAGTACAAAAAATGTTTGGGATGACAATAAATAAAATATTATAGAGATTCACTTAATGATGAATAAATAACTTCCTGGAATTTGAAAGAAAACACAGACAGGGCAGGGATCTAGGCTCTCACCGAAAACACAAGATCCAGATGTAATTTGGCAAGCATTGGATAGACAACAAAAATGAAGTTAAACACACACACACAAAAAAAAAAATTGTATTTGAACACGATTTAACTCACAGCACTGTAGAAAATGTGTTGGAGGAATGGTTTTGGAACCAGAAAGACTACTCAAGTAGCTAGGTTTATAGAAGAACTAAGTATGCACGGCAGTAAGAACGAAAATGAGAGCAGGGAAAGTGAAATAAATGGCAGGTATATATTTTTCCACTTTAATTCATTCCTGTATTTTACATTCATAAAACACATAACATATCATCAAGACTATGACAATCTCGTGTGAATTTCAAGTACTCCAAAATAAATTCAGTTATAAATTGTATGATTTACTAATTTTCAAATCAAATGAAACTATTATGGTTAAATTTTCTTCACCCAAGAACTGAATCTTCTTATTATGAATAATCTCAACATGAATTGACTACACTGAAGATAGGATTAATTACTATGGTTTGAGGCTATGGAATTGGAAGTTTGGCTTATTTAAGGAGACTGTATTCTGTTATATTTTTACACTAAATTTGACTTCTACCATCCTCAAAATCTGTGAGGAAAAAGGATTCCTAAAAACAGGATCCTGTGTGATTTGATGTTTGTAAAATCCTCATGAAACTACTTTTCTTTTGTCTACTACCTCTGAAATGGGGCTTTTGTTTGCTTGTTTGTCTATTTAAGTTTGGGGCTAGTCCTTAGAATCAAAGCAAACTCATAGGACCAATACATCATTTGAACTTTGCTCTAAAAATGAATGAAATGAAAGTTCTGTTTGTAGAGGAAACCTATGTTTTGTTTACATAGAGGAAAAGGCAACAGAAAATTCTTCCCCAGGGAAAGACATCCCATGTTGATTTATTTCTGCAATAGGAGAAATAATGTAACAGATGTTTCTGTTTGGAATAAAGTATATATTACACACAAATTTAAACCATATACAACTTATCTTTATGGGAGAGTTGTGCATTGTGCTTTTTTGTTTTCATATGTAATTAAAAAGGAGAATGATATTGAAGGTAAACTTTAATACATCTGTTTTACAGAAAATAATATGCATAGTGTCCAGTGAATGGGGTAATTTGGTTTCTTGTAAGGATGTTTTGCTTTAGTGAGATGTTACAGAAGTAATGTGGACTTTAGGAGCTAATATTTGTGAACATGTAGAGTAAGAGGAGCCAAATAATTTACAAATAATGTAAACACTAATTTGTGAAGCACACTCTGTATTCTGTAGTGGGTTGGGATGTTGAAATTTTCTGTTTAGATATTTAAAGAGGGTGTGTACCAAATAATGGAGTACATTATTATGCAAGGATTCTTACCTTGGACTAGTTTTCTTACAGCACTTGCTCTTTGTAAAGCAACTTTTGCTTCCTTCATTCCAAATTATAGGATTAGACTGTGCAGCAAGCTCACAGTCAAGCTTTCCCTCTTTCTGGATATATTTTGGTTAGAGCTATGCCAAGTGTATGATGCCCTGTATGTTAGCTACATGTTTAATGCTAGAAAAAGTAGATGAAATAAATCTATTCATGATAAAATAGCCCCAGAATAGTCTTCAGTAATAATTGTCAACTTTATGTTTGTATCTCAAAATATAAAATAGTCCTGTGTGTTTTTCCTACCATTAATTTAATTCATACCCACCAAATTTTGTTTTCAATTTGCATTGGGAGGAATGCATGATGATCTGCCAGTTGTACCTTAAGGTACAGAATAATTCTCTCTACTAAATGAGGAAATTTCTAACTCAAAATCTTTTGCACAGAATCATTTTGCCTTCAGCTTTTTGAAAGCAGGATTTAGGCAAGATTTGTCTTAAGGGCTAAATACTATCTACACATGCCATATTTGATCTTTTGGATTTACTTTTCATGCTAAAGAAGTTATTAATTTCAATAAGAAAATCTGCAGAAAAGACTCTTCATATTCTGAAAACCAAAAGTCAGAAGAAGGAAATAATTTGCTTCACATTGTTTCCTAAGAAAAATGAAACCTTAATTGGGTTTTAAAATAAAAGGAAGAAAACTTTTGAAATGGTCATAATCACAGTCAAAATATTTGCTAGATTTTTAAAATTTAACTGTCCCTTAAATTTAAAAATATATAATAAATGAAAAATTTTGTATTTTATATGATAGCGCTATTGATTCAATGATAAGTAAAATTGTCAATAGTTCTATGATGAAATCAAATTATTTTCAAACTGCTCAAACGAACCTGATTTATCAGGGCAAAGGTAACAATTGTAATTTGTGATATGCTTTTGATAGTATTAACAAAGAAAATTTTCAAAGAAATCAGTGATTGTTCAAATCCATGAATTTCACAATAGCACACAATTTGCTCACATTTTGGTCTTCTAATATGGATAATGATGCCAATTTTGCCACATTATTATAAGAGATCAATAAAATACTGCATTAAATGAGACCAACAGGCTTTCCTGTTAAGGGGCAGCAATCCAGATTTGAACCTTCACCACATTACTTTTTCTACACATTGACATTCAATTTGTTTTTGAATTTATATCTCACAAAGAGCAGCTACTCTTATTTGTAATGAATCATCAGAATCATTGCTAAAAATGTTTAAACTTGCTAACCAAGATTCACCCCTGAAGTTGTCCTCTAGTTTTTTCTCAGTAGCTAGTGTATCTAAAGGCAAAGAAATATACCCAATATCTGCAAAACTTATCTCTGCTTCCATCAGCAATGTGAATTAGAGCTTTTATTATTATTTGTTCTCAACTCTTGGACCTAAATATCCTTCCATTCTTACATTTGTTGTTTGATTTTCAATTACTAGAGTATAGATTATATGAAGACAGAATGAGATAAGTACAGGTGCAGTTTCTTATTTAAAGCTCAGTGGGGTTTTTCTTTAGTCAAACTATAGCAAATCCTAATAGTTCCAAATAGACGTTATTTGCTAACCTGCATGAGAGCAAAGTGAGTTTTAGCAGCAGGTGATGGCCACAGTATTCCAAGGAGGAATGCATGAGCTGTGGATGAGGGATGGAGCCTGGATAATCTTGCCTTTGTGATGCTGCCCAATTCTGTAAATGACTTCCTCACTTCTTTCAACCCTCTCTACCCAGCCATTGGCTAGTTCATTGTATTTAAATTACCCTATCTCAGCTTCCGGCATGATCAGAACAGTAGTCAGCACTGCTCCACTCATTGTTCCTGCAGTGCTCAGCTCCATAGGAGCCAAGACATAATGGGCCAACATAATGGATGACTGAATTGGAAATAAAAATAAGCTATTTGTTTGAAATTTACCTCCCATTTATTATATACTTGCATAGGAGGTCTCCTAAGAATCTGTAGGGGAGCCTTGTCTGGAAAAGTTGTATAATATATGTTTATGTACAGAGGATGGAATACACAAGAGATTACCATAGTGTTTCATAGCATTGATTTCTCCCTTTCCTTCTTTCTTTAGTAAGACAGTCTTCAGGAAATTGAAGTGCAAGTCTTATCAATAAACACATGCATCAATAACTACTATTTGTAAGAGAAAGAGTCATGCAGGTACATATATGAATAGACACAAATCACAAATGATAATTGTATTTCCTGTCATTAGGGAATTTGAAACATTCTTCAGCTGTGCAGTGTGCACAAGGTGATCTCATCAAAATAAGTGATTTCTCTCTGTATACCCTGAGTAATCTCAAGATGGAGAGCCCATTGTCTAAAAGATTTCGAATTAAACATTATGAAGGTCTTTTTTCCATATTGGAAAGAACTATTACTTCAAGCATAAGTGCTATTACTGGTAGAAATAACTGTATCTATATTTTACCCCATGAATCATTGAAAACATACTCTATACATGTAACATTATTATTTTTACCTGATGGCCATTCAGCATGCAGCCATCAAAGTGCAAGATGTATGACTGTCCAGATGAATATGAGAAAGCAATGAGCTAGAATAATCTTTCTGCTCAAAGGAATGTCTCTTAAAATTTATGACACTTAAATGGAAATTAAGGATTATATACAAAAGTTTATAGGAAGAGTTGCCTCTATAGAAAAATGGTTAACATTGATAGACTGAAAACTTTCAGATATTTACTTAAAGTCTCTTACACACACACACACACACACACACACACCAATCCTTATCAAAGAAACCTGTTCATAAAAACTTGTGAATGCTCTTTAACCATGGAATTTCTTTTTAAAGCTTTTAAACAAGAGAGAGAAGCTTTACTTGTTCCAAGTATATTAGACATTAATGTAACTCATTTCCATTTATGTTAGAGGATGAGGTAGGTTATTACACAACTTATAAACAAACAACAACAACAACAAACTAATATGTATGAAGAAAGACTGGGCTATGAATGTCGACGGCTTCCAGCTATCCACAGCAAAACATAACAATGAAGTACATAAGCCTGGCATGGTGGTGCATGCTTATAATCCCAATGATTTGGAGGGCAGGATGATGGCAAATTCAAGGTCAACATCAACGATTTAACAAGATCTCCAGCAACTTAGAGATACCGTGTCTCAAAATAAAACATTAAAATAAAAAGACTGGGGATGTAGTTTAGTGGTTTAAGAAGGAAGGAAGGAAGGAAGGAAGGAAGGAAGGAAGGAAGGAAGGAAGGAGGGAGGGAGGGAGGGAGGGAGGGAAGGGAAGGAGGAAGGAATCACACAGTTTTGGGGGGCATTCCAGGTTTTAACCCTGGAAGTTCTATATTCAGTGAATCTGCTTTATATTAGATAACTGAAGTAGCTGGTCACCTTACACAGAATAAGCTACAAAATGACAATAGCTGTTAATTAGAAAATGACAATATGGAGAAACAGAGAAACAGAGTATAAAAATTATGATAATGGAGCTACAAATTTTATATACGGAGTCATATGTGTAATAACATATACACAGAAACATGGAAATGACTGAACAAGATGAAGAAAGATTAACTAAGAGTTAGAAACTAGGAAATGAATGAAAAGCCAACAGATTCTGAAGGCAAAATAATAATAGTAATAAACATCAAAACATATGATAGTCTACACCTTAATTAATACCTTCAGATGATGAAGCTCAATTCACATACACAGGTGAACTATCTCAGGACACTCTGATGGTTGAGAGTGTGATCATTGAAGTTGGATTGCCCATAATACAGGCATGAAGAGTATGCATTTAATGAGCTACTCTGTAACAAAATATTCAGAATATAATGTGTTGGTATTCCTGCTTTTTCTTCCATGTGTCATTGGATATGTGCAAAATTACACTTCTGTACTTCACCATTCTCTACTATTACAAAATTTGTCCCAAGGAATTGGATGACATCAAGCAATAGGGAGCATAAATAAGGGTATTATATTATATGTTCTACAATGTATTCTATATAGAAATATTATGTTGAATGTTAATACTCACATGTTTTATTAAATATTATTTTGCTTCTGCATTATTTATTTATTTTTTTATTATTGTTTGTAGTACTTAGCAGTCAATCCAGAGCATTCTACAATTGACATACATCCTCAACACTTTTTTACTTTTTATTTTTGATACAAGTTATCTCTAATTAGCCCAGGCTGGCCTTGAACTTGCTATTCTCCTGAATCAGCTTCCAAAGTAGTCTGAATTACAGATGTACACCACTGTACCCAGCTTGCTGTACTTTAAACTATTCTGATAGAGGTATAAGCAGATTCCTGTAGATAGTTCATTTTTAATTCATAGTTATATGGGTTAGCGATTCATAGTATGACCAAAAATCTATCAATAACAGTATCTTTTGTAATACATGATTATATTACTTAAACATTTAAAATTTTCATTTTTTACTTGGGTACAAAATCACTGTTCAATTGAATGTATATGTCCCCAAGTATTATGAGAAAGTCAGTGAACAATGGAATATTAAATTAACAAAACTGATCTACTTTTTCATTGTAGTTTTACCATGTTTATAAACAAATCTGATTCTCTTGAATGAAATAAACAAAATCTTATTCTCTTGAATAAAATTCACTTAAAATGATATGAAAGCTAATGCTGCTTCATTATTTTTATTATGGAATAAAATTTTCAACTATCTAAAGGCTATAAACCATAAATGACTGCTGTTCTTAACTTTTATCATCCCTGTGACTTCAATAGATTGTATGGTTTACAAAAGAAAAGAGAATAACACTGCATGCCGAAATACATTGATTTTTAGGTAGAATTAGCATTTAAATCAATAATGTATTTGAATAAAGCTTTTTCTACCAACTTTTTAGATATTTATAAATATATGAATAGTAAATACTTTACAAACTTACTGTAGTGTGATTCTTAAGGAAATGATAAATTCATAACTAATTATTATAAATTTTGTTGATTTTATACCTTTATTCATAAGTTATTGCAAATGTTATGAACACATACATGTGTATAGACAATTAAGTATGGACATATATAATGCATGGACATTAATTTTTATGGCTTCAAAAGTGCTTTTTTCTGTATTAACTTACTATATACAGTTCATAATACTTAAAGTCTGCTAACACTTGAAAAAGATATGAATTTTACAAAGCTATAGAAAATATCTCCAATATGTACACACAAAAAATGAACTTATCAACAATGTTAATAAAGACAGAATCCTAAATTTAAGCTTAGCCTGGTCCTTTTACTTCCTGGGGAGATGGGGAGATAGGGAGCTGGTGTAGAATCATGGCTCCTTCTACAAGTCTATTCAATAGAAATTAGAAAAAAAAAGTAGTGAAGTGTGAACCTTAGGTAATTTTCTAGCTTATTGAAGTATACATTTTCGTAATACAAATAGCTTTGAGAAGTACTTGGGATAGATAGCTCTTTGAACTGGTTTAAAAAGAGGGTTGTAATCTGTATCCTGGGATATATGGGTGTAGGCTTCTCAGAGAAAGGTTATATTGGAAGAGAGATTAAATTTCTTTTCTTAGAAGGTACATTAACATCTCCACTTCTTTTGTGAGACAGAAATAAGTAGCAATAACACATTCACATGGGAATTATTTGCATCATATCAAAACAGTGCTATGTTCCTCTTTGAGAAAGAAGCTAATTAAAACAAGTGGGCAAGCAAGTATTCACTAGCCTCTCCTCTTCTGGGCATATGCATGATATGGAGTTTATCTTTTATCCTTTGATATTTATGTCAGCCAATCTGAACATTTTCTAATTGTGTAAGGCAGTGGTAGTAAATTGAACTGTTCATCAGTTAATGAATATTACCTAGAATCATCTACCTACATTATACCACCATGTTAGATCATCAAGAGGAAACAAACTGGAGTTTAAAATTAATTTGCTACTCTAGTAACCCACTGGAGATAGCTGAAATATTCAGGGAACATAAACTCNCCAAAAAAAAAAAAAAAAAAAAAAAAAAAAAAAAAACTACTATCCAGGAACTTACACATTCACCAAGCAGTAAATAAACAATTAGTACCAATCTTTTTCAAATACTTCCAAAATATTTAAGAGGAGGTAACAATTCCAAAGTCATTTAATGAGGGCAGAATGACCATGATACCAAAGCCGTATAAGGACAGTATAAGAAAATAAAAGCCAATATTTCTGATGAACATAGAAGTAAAATTTCTTCTCAATGTACTGGGAAACAAAATTCAGCAACACATCACATTAAAAAAATCATTCACCAAGATCAAGTGGGATTTATTGTTGATGTACAAGGAAGATTCAACAAACACAAATTTATAAATGTGATACATGATATCAATGGAATGAAGAAAAATAACTATATGACCATCTTAGTAGATGGAAAAAAAAACCTAATTCACCAAATCCAGTAAAACTTCATAATAAAAACTGTCAAGAGTTAGGTATTGAGGGAATGTTCCTCAATGGGATAAACACCACATATATCAAAACAGACAACATACTCAATGATGAAAATAAGAAAACTTTTCCTTAAAGATCAAAAACAAGACAATAATCTGCATTTGAAATCCACTTTTTAAAAAAGTTTGTTTATTAGTGTTTGGGAGTAATACATAGTAACTGGATTTTTCCTGACAAAATCATACATGCTTGGAATCTTACCCATTTTATATCAGTCTCTGTTTTCCCTTTCCCAACACTCTCTCTACTTCACTTAGTCTCCCTTCACTCATCCAATTATCAAAACCATTTCAAAATAATTAAAAAGTTAAAAAAAATGTATGAAATAATGCAAAATGGCAGCCCAAAGAGAGGCAACATTCTCTGTTGCTTCATAACCAGGTCTCAACTAGTGGGAATACTACTTCTCTGAGAGTGATAGAGGATCCCTATACAGCTGATTTCATGCAGAAATCACCAGTGCTCTGGGCTTCAGTGTTCGAGCAGGACTCCCTATACCCAACTCCCGAAGTTCTAGCCCTAGCAGGGCTGGTGAACACCTTAGCAGGATCACCTATCAGCACAGAACGGGTCCCACATGTTGCTCTGCTCCCATGCAGGACACTCAACTGCTACCTACCCTGAGGACACCCTTCTACCAACAAGGGAATACCCTTGTTGCCGCCATCTTGTGACTCAACTCAGCAGGTATGGCCATAGTCTCCTATCTGATAATCTACCTTCACCTGAGTCATTACACAGGATCTGGAGGCAGGAAAAGCCACAGAACTGACTGTCACAGAGCTCATCACTGAACACACAGTGCAACCCATCTTCCAGTTCCCCCCACCTCCCCCAACATCCCGGTGCTGGAAGCAGCCCACCTCTATCTTGGGTCACCTTCCTCAACATATTTTGTGGGGGCAGCTCCCAGATTGGAATTCCAGCTGGCCAGGTACCTGGTTTTCAACCCTCCCCCTCCCCTGCAGCAGTAACCCAGTATAGTATCTCAAAGCTCTCAGTGGGACAGGTGCACAGTATGACCAGGACACTGCCTATGGGAGCTTCAGAAGAGAGTTCTCTCAATTGAGAACTGCTAAGGGAGAGGAAAACAGAGTAAAAATTTGGAGACTAACAGAGAGATGAGGAATTGGAAATTATTCAGGCAAGATAGGGAGAGAGGACTGGATACTCAAGTCATAAGAGAGGACTCAAAAAGAGACCCTTGAGGTGCGGTCTTCCTGCAGGGACTGGTGGGTGCCACACCTCACTTCCAGGCACCCTTCACCAGGACCAGCCTTCCCAACCTGGTTATGTTCACCTTCCTGAGGTCATAGATACTTGCTAACAACAGACAACCTCACCTATTGCATGAGAAGGGAAACAGGAACAATCCTGGTTTCTTCCTTCAAGATTTTTTTTTCTCTTTTTCTTCTACCCCTCTATCCTCCTGCCTTCACATCACCAACATATGTGAAACCAAAAACTTTGTATAAATTAGAATTTTGAGGACTGGAAAATCTAAATAATATATTATAGGTGTGCTGTATATGCCCCCCTTTTTTCTCTTTTATTTTTCTTTTCCCCTCCAATTTTTACTATTTTAACATTCTTTAATTTCCTGAATATATATGTGTGTTGGTTTTATGTATGCTACTGTCTTCCCACGTACATGTCTACCAAAAATTACTTCCTGTCTATTCTCTTACTACTAACTCTCTTCATTAGATTTCTCTTTCATACTTCCTAAGATATATTAACTCTATATCACACATTCTACCTCCTCAGTATATCTTACTACACCTCACCTCCATTTCATTCTCCACAATCAAAAACTATAAACCCTTTTATAAACCTACTGATTATATTATAGATAATAATCAAATTCAACATTTCTGTACATTGTGACCAAACTGTAAATGTCTTAATAGCAATGAATTATTCATAGGTGGTATATAGTTGATATTGGGATCTGTTAACATTGTTCTTCCCCATAAATGATAGGTATTGGAACCCTAAAGGAGCACTATAAAGCTATAGGGTAAAAACAGTAACATTCCAGACCCACAGAGCTAGAAGGAAAGACACATGAGCAACATAAAAAAAAACAAGGGAAAAAAGTGCCCCCCAAAATCCAAGATAACATGTTATTAGAATAAATGGCAATTACAGCAGAAGAAATTACAGAGAGGGACTCAGGATGCACATGATTAAAAAGTTCTGTGAATTGAAAAATATTTTAAGAGAGCAAATACAGGAAGCAAATGATTATTTCAACAGGGAGATAGAGGGTCTTAAAAAAAAGAAATTCTTGAAAGGAAAGAAATAATAAACCAAATTAAAAGTTCAATTGAGAGCATCACCAACAGAGTAAACCACTTTTAAGATACGACATCAGACAATAAAGACAAAATATATAATCTTGAAAAGAATGCAGTTTACAAAGTGAAAATGGTAAGAAAACATGAGCAGAATATTCAAGAAATATGGGATAGCATAAAAAGACCAAAGGTAAGAGTTATTGGGATACAGGAAGGCATGGAGTTCCAAACCAAAGGAATGAACCATCTATTCAATAAAATAATATCAGAAAATTGTTCAAACATGGAAAATGATTTGGAAAACCAAGTTCAAGAAGCCTACAGAACACAAATGTACAAAATTTACAACAGATCCTCAGCAAGCCACATTACAATGAAAATACCCAACACACAGAATAAGAAGAAAATATTAAAAGACACAAGAAAAAATAATCAGATTACATATCGGGGGAAAACAATTAGGATATCTGCAGATTTTACAACACAGACCCTGAAAGCTAGAAGATCCTGGAACATCATATATCAAGCTCTAAAAGAAAATGGATTACAACCAAGAAACTTGTATCTAGTAAAATTAAGCTTTAGATTTGAAGATGAAATAAAATTCTTCCATGATAAACGAAAGTTAAAAGAATTTATAGCTAGAAAACCAGCACTACAAAACATCCTTGGCAAAATATTTCCTGAAGATGAAATGAAAAACAATAATGAAAATCAGCAGAGAGAGCTAGTAACCTTAAAGAAAAACCAATCAAAGAAGAAAACAAGTCAAGTTTACTAGCAAAATAAACAAATATGGCTGAGAATACAAACCATGTCTCAATAATAATCCTAAATATTAATGGCCTAAATTTACCAATCATAAGGCTTAGGCTAGCAGAGTGGTTTTTTCAAAAAAGACCCAACAATATGTTGCCTCTAGGAGACTCATCTGATAGAAAAAGGCATACACAGACTGAAGGTGAAAGTCTGGGGAAAATCATACCAATCATATGGACTGCAGAAATAAGCGGGGGTTTCCATGCTCATATCAAATAAATAGACTTCAAGCCAAAGTTAATCAAAAGGGATAAAGAAAGACATTTCATATTGCTCAAGGGAACAATACACCAATAGGACTTCATATATATATATATATATATATATATATATATATATATATATTCCCCAAACAATGGAGCATCTATGTTAATCAAACAAATTCTTCTCAAGTTTAAGGTTAAATTGACCACAACACAATAATCTTGGGTGACTTTAACACACTTCTCTCACCACTGGTACATCTTCAAAACAAAAGTTGAATAAAGAAACTATAGATCTCAATAATATAATCAATAACCTGACTTAAATGACATATATGGAATATTTCATCCTCAATTAAGCAAATAACTTTCTTCTCAGTTGCACATGGATCCTTCTCTAAAAGAGACTATATAATATGCCAAGAAGCAACTCTTAGCAAATACAAAAAAGTAGAGATACTACCCTGCATTTTATCAAATCATAATGAAATAAAATTAGAAACCAATGAAAAAATAAAAATTACTCCTATACCTGGAGACTAAACAATATGCTACTGTGTGAACAATGTGTTTCAAAAGACATTGAGGGGGAGATTAAGAAATTCTTAGAGGTAAAGGAGAACATGGATACATCATATCGAAATCTCAGACACTATAAAAGCAGTACTAAGAAGAATGTTCATTGCATGGAGTTCATTCCTTAAAAGAAGAAAAAGTCAACAAACAAATGACCTAACACTGCATCTCAAAGCCCGAGAAAAAGAATAACAAGTCAACACCCAAAGCAGTAGAAGACAGAAAACAATTAAAATTAGAGCTGAAATCAAAACAAAAGAAACAATTAAAAAATTGATAAAAAAGTTGATTCTTTGAAAAAATAAATAAAATTGACAGAACCTTAGCTATGTAAGGAAGAGAAGAAGAGAGAAAACTCAAATTACTAACATACATGATGGAAAAGGAAATATTACAAAAGACACTATAGAAATACAGAAGATAATTAAAAATTATTTTGAAAACTTGTACTCCAATAAGATAGAGAATACCAAAGACATCGACAAATTTCTTAAGTCATATGATTTGCCCAAATTGAATGAGGATGATAGGCACAATTGAAACAAACCAATATCAAGAGATAAAATAGAAGACACCATCAGAAGCCTACCAACCAAGAAAAGCCCAGGACCAGATGGATACTCAGACAAATTCTATAAGATCTTTAAAGAAAAATTAATACCAATACTCTTCATTTTATTTCAGGAATTAGAAAAAGAGGGAGCACTTCCAAACTCAATGTATAAGACCAACACCACCCTGATTCCAAAACCAGGCCAAAACACATAAAAGAAAGAAAACTTCAGCCGAATATCTCAAATTAACATGGATGCAAAAATTCTCAGTAAAATTCTGGCAAAACATATAGAAAAACACACCAAAAAGATAGTGCACAATGATCAAATGGGGTTCATCCTAGGGATGCAAGCTTGACTCAACATACGAAAATCAATAAATGCAATTCATCAAATCAATAGACTTAAAGATAAAAATCATATGATCATCTCAAAAGATGCAAAAAAAGTATTTGACAAAATACAGCACCCCTTCATGTACAAAACATTAGAAAAATTAGAGATAACAGGACCATATCTCAACATTATAAAGGCTATCTATGCTAAGCCCCAGGCCAACATCTTGTTAAATTGAGAAAAATTGAAAGTATTCCCTCTAAAAACTGGAACAAGATATGAATGCCCTCTTTCACTACTTCTATGTAACATAGCTCTTGAAACACTGGCCAGAGGGATTAGACAGATGGAAGATATTAAAGAGATACACATAAGAAAAGGAGAACTTAAACTAGCACTATTTGCTGACAATATGATTCTATACCTAGAAGACCCAAAGAACTACAACAGAAAACTAGAACTAGTAAATAAATTCAGCAGGATATAAAATCAACACCCATAAATCAAAGGCATTTCTGTATATCAGTGACAGATCCTCTAAAATGAAAATGAGGAAACTACCTGATTTACAAGAGCCTCAAAAATAAATAAATAAATAAAATACTTGGTAATCAACTTATTAAAAGAGGCAAAAGATCTATAGAATGAAAACTACAGAATACTAAAGAAAAAAATCAAAGAAGACCTTAGAAGATGAAAAGATCTACCTTGCTCTTTGATAGGTAGAATTAATATTCTCAGAATGACCATACTACCAAAAGCACCATACAGATTTAATGCAATTCCAATCAAAATCCCAATGTTATTCCTCATAGAAATAGAAAAAAGCAATCATGAAATTCATTCGGAAAAATAAGAGACCAAAGCAGACTGGTAGGCCAATGGCATAGAATAGAGGACACAGAGACTAACCCACAAAATTACAATTATCTTATATTAGACAAAGATGCCAAAAATATATAGTGGAGAAAAGGTAGCTTCTTCAACAAATGGTGCTGGGAAAACTTGAAATCCATATACAACAAAATGGAATTAAACCCCTATCTCTTACTATGCACAAAACTAAGCTCAAAGTGGATTAAGAACCTGGAAATTAAAACACAGACACTGCATCTAATAAAATAAAAAGTAGGCTCTAATCTTCATCATGTGGGATTAGGCCCCAACTTCCTTAATAAGACTCCTATTGCACAAGAATTAAAATCAAGAATCAATAAATTCAATGGATTTAAATTAATAAGTTTCTTCTCAGCAAAAGAAACAATCTGTGAGGTGAAAAGAGAGCCTACATTTTGGGAGCAGATCTTTACCCCTCACACATCAGATAGAGCACTAATCTTTAGGGTACATAAAGAGTTCAAATAGCTGAACACCAAAAAAAAAAAACAGATAATCCAATCAATGAATGGGCCAAGGACCAGAACAGACACTTCTCAGAAGAGGATATACAATTAATTAACAAGTATATAAAAATGTTCATCATCTCTAGCAAGTAGAGGAATGAAAATGAAAACTACTCTAAGACTTCATCACTCTTGTCAGAATGGTAGTAATTATGAAGACAAACAGCAATAAGTATTGGCAAGGATGTGGGGAAAATGGTACACTCATACATTTGCTGGTGGGACTGCAAATTGGTGCAGCCAATTTGGAAAGCAGTATGGAGATTCCTTGGAAAACTGGAAATGGAGCCACCATTTGATCTAGCTATCCCTCTCTTTGTTCTATATCCAAAGGACTTAAAAACAGAGGAAAAGCAGTATACTACAGCAACACAGCCACATCAACGTTTATCGCAGCGCAATTCATAGTAGCTAAACTATGGAACCATCCTAGATGCCCTTCAATAGATGAATGGATTAAAAAATGTGTCATATACACACAATAGATTATTACTCAGCATTAAAAGAGATTCACAACATTTGCAGGTAAATGGATGGAACTGGAGAAGATAATACTAAGTAAAGTTAACCAATCCCCCCAAAACAAATGCCAAATGTTTTCTCTGATCTAAGAAGGCTGATTAATAGTGGGGTAGGAAAGGGGAGCAAGAGAGGAATAAATGAACTCTAGCTAGGGCAGAGGGTGAGAGGGGAAAGGAGGTTAGAAAAGATGGTGGAATGTGATGGTCACCATTATCTAAAGTACATGTATGAAGACATGAATTTGAGTGAATGAACTTTGTATACAACCAGAGATATGAAAAACCATGCTATATATGTGTAACATGAATTGTAATGCATTCTGTTGTCATATGTAAAAAAATTAATTATAAAAGAGAAAAGAATGGCATAAAAATATAACATCATGAAAAACAGTAAAAATATGCATATATAAAAATATATATGTGAAACATACGCAATAATACATGTATATATAATAACATTCTTATATGTATATAAACTATAACAATATAAATATATGTATATATGTACATTTATGCATTTGTGTATATAAACTATCTATAGTAGCTACCAACTGATAGTTGCAGATTTTTTGCACATCATGAAGCCGTAATAGAATGTAGTGTATTTACACTTAAGTGAAAGCCACAGGGGAAGATGATAACATACAATTAGTATATGGATAAACTAATATATTAAGAATTAAAATATAAGGCAACAATTAAAACACTAATATACTTTAAGCATTGAGAGGAAAATTTATTTAAGAAAACCTCCAAGCAACAGAGCTAGTATGTACACGAATTTGTGAGGTATGGGAAGATCCATGAAACATCCTTAGAGAAAAGTTAAATTATACCAATAGCTAGTCCTAGCATAAATAATAAAGTATTTAGGAAAAAATCCTTTAGTCTCTTTTCTCGGTGATATGGAAAATAAACTCTACTTTGTTCAAAGAAGTAATTATGAAACATTCAACACTAAAGCAAATATTGGTAAATACCTAATTTCAACATAAGGAAGATCATATTAAGCATTTGAAGAAATAAAGTAAAGAATAATCTGTTCAAAGATTCATAAATTAAAATAAATTGAAATTTTAATAAAAATTAATAGAAATTGTAAATAAGAAGATACAGAAGCAATTCTTGAATAAATACTGAATAAACATTGGAAATATCTTTAACATCAAAACTGAAATTATGACAAAATCATTTTTATCTATTAAAAATATTTGATGAACATAATATGCCAATGCTTAGCATGAAACTGTGCTTAAAAAAGATATTATTGTATCCTGTAAAAGGAGTTTAAATACATTATTTAATTAATAAACACGGTTAATACTGATATGAAATGTAACAATATTAAGTGACTGTATGTATAATGTATGATGCGATTTGTTTTCAATTTACTAACCGAATAGTGCATTTTAATTTAAAAAATTAAACAAGCTTATGTCATCTCATTTCCATAATTTCTATCAATGATATATTTTCTGATATTTTCAGTGCTCAAATATGTTTCTATAGTTCAGATGAATCAGAGCATCTGTGTGTTTTTAAAAGATCTATTCATGTATTTGTGTGCATATATTTATCTACATTCCTATCTCCTCTGATTATGTAAAAGCTTCTTTTCTACTTGATTAATAAAGAGCAAAAATGTCTAATGTTTTACTAAGGATTACTATTATTTTTCTTTTATACCGTAAGCATCATAGTACATGAGCAATACACTAGAATTCACTCATATTTACTAGATCCATTAAATACCTAAAAAATATAAAATAAAAGGTGGCTTGTGATAAAATAAGTTTTAAAATATTTTAAAATATTTAAATATGAGTGCTTTATGGAAAACATTATTTTGTTTATTAGCTCAAAGTTTAATACAAAACAGAAGATGTTTTCCTTTCTATGTTTCTAAGGTTGCCTGTATTCTATCAAAGCCTATTATTATAGTATTTAAAATATAATTCGAATGTAGTGGTCATTTAGAAATACTGTGGTTTCTTGAAATTTCTACATTGAAAAAGGTTATTTTTCTGCAACACACATCAAGAGACCTGTGGCTAAAATATATCCATTGTGATGGCTTCTCATTAACATAAACTTACCAGGTTAAGCATTGAACACTTCCCCAATATAGTGCCCCAATATATTTCTAGTTCTTTTATTGATTGATTTTTGATCCAAACATTTTATTTAATTGTGCTAAGGAAGAATCTTAAATACTAATTTAAATAATTCTGGTATATATTAAAAATAGTATCCTATTAGTTTCCAAAACAGTATTCAAAAAGCCCATTTCCCAATTAAAATCTAAGTTTGGTGATCCACTGCAAGATAATATGTAGGACTTTACCTACTGTTAATTTGGATTTTTTTGATGTCTTTTCATGTTTCCCATGAACTATCAGCAGGTAGTTCAGTTTTGATCTTGGTGACCAGGCATACTGTACCCACACCAGCTGCTATGCTCAAGGACATGAAAAGCTATTTCTTTCTTAATTTTCTCTTAGGTACCTTTTCAGAATGATGATATGGAAGACTCCAAATCAGTTTGCTGAGGTTCAATATTGACTGTATCAAAATAACTTGTGACCTGCAGCATGGAATATTCAACATTTCATGAATAGGTTTTCTTTATATGTGTAAAAAATATAATGTCAGTTCTGACCTCAAAATGTTATTGTAAGTATTAGATGGACAAATACAGCATTTAGCATTCACATATGTTGGGCATATTTTTAATAATATTTAATAATAAAATTATTAGCTATTATTAATTTTTTTCTCTCTATTTCAATAACAGTTGGACTTTTAGACAGTTGTAGAGGATTATATTGGGAAGCATGTGATAAAATAAATACTCCGGTTATTCAAGAACAGTTTCTAGGAGAAAAAACTAAGATTAGGTAATTCTTTTTTTTAAGCTTGTTTTAAAATATTTATTTTTTAGTTGTAGTTGGACATAATACCTTTATTTTATTTGTTTATATATGGTGCTGAGGACATTTAAACCCAGGGCCTCGCATGTGCTAGGTGAGCACTCTACCACTAGCCACGACCACAACCCCAAGATTAGGTAATTCCTGAAGTGTTTCATTCAATTTAAAGTATATTTTAGAAGATGCTATATGATGATATTTCAGTAATAATTGTCATGGTAAACATATACATAGACACATTAATGTATTCATAAATAAATTTATGGAGTCAACTACTAAATTAATAAAATTGAAAGGAGAAAATTATCCACCTTTACATACAAGAAACTACTTAACATTTCAACATGGAAATCTAAGAAGTATCCAAGAACCACATGTCCAAAATTCACTCAATGTCCAAAGCGACACCAGGAAAAGAGAATACAAGATCGGAGAAAGTTATATATTCTTGACATAGATACATCTTTGTTGCTAACTACTCTGACCAGTAATTCACCAAATTCTTTTCATTTTGCTTTTAAAAGTATCTCCTATGTATGAGCCTCTACCCATCTCCATGTTTAGCTACCAGACAGGCCTATCAGCATCTGTCACTTGAATTACTACAATAGCAATTTAAATAAATATTATTTCCCATGTGCTTTTGTTTATCTAAATCACTGTATGCCCTGCATCAAGTGTGAAGTTTAATAATGATTAAAGACAATAATGTCAGTCCTCATCACTCAGAACTCACTTCTATAAGAGGCTTCCTATGTTATGGCTATAACTCAAATTTTGAAAACCAGCATGCTGTCTTCATTCACTCAGCCTGTGCAAATGAATATCCAGTGCTGTCTGTTCTAGTCTGACTCTCCAAATCATTCCAAGCCATTCTTTGTCTTAGTCTCTTCAATCTAGCAGCTCTATCCTACCTAAAGGTTAATAAATCATCATACCTCAGCCTGTATGAATTACCTCTGCCTGAAACTCTATCAGTCTCCCTGGACTTCATAGTGTTACTTGTATTTGTCTTTTAAATAACAGTTCTGAAGTTCTTGATTCCTCCACATTGGATGATGCACCACCCGTTTTTCTCTTCATTATTCATAAAGAAGTTTATAATTGTGTTCTAAAATAATTATTTGATTAATATCTGCCTTATTATACACAGCTCAGTGGAAAAAGGAATATTTATATCTTTAAATAAATGCAAATAAACAGTTTTGAATTAAAGTGCCACTCCATTGCCAAACATATGAGAGATGAAAATACACATTTTTGAATAAAAGGTAGCCTTAAATAGGAATACTAACCCTTCCTTCTATACACATTTGGGCTTCTTTGGCAACAGAATGCACCACAGCTGATATTCGATGCTTCCAAACCCAGGCCTTAAGAAGGTGGCGATATTTATTTCTCCTGTTTTGTAGAAACAACTTCCAAGGCTATAAGAAAAGTCAAGTTATACGTTAGGGGATAGTTCGATAGATAGAAAACAAGAGGAAAACCTAAAGAATGAAACCACATAGAAAGAAGGTGGCCAAGTACAGAAATAGTGAAATTTCCAAACAGGTGAATTAAGCCTGCTTTGACTTTCCAACTAACATAGCTGCCAGCTGAATGCAGCCAAATGAATTTCCAAGCTGATGCCACAGGAGTAAAATGAAAAGGACTAAAAAGGCCCTGCCCCAAATACTAATCCACACTACATGAGAAATAATGTTTGGTTTATAGCATTAAGTTCTAAAGTAGTTTATTACATACCAATTGAAAATAAAAATAAATTAATCAATACTCATTATTAGGACTGAGGTGTCATGGTAGACTACGTACATAGCACTCATGAAACTCTGGGTTGGAATTCCAGTAACACACAAACACACACAAACACACACACAAAGCAACAACAACAACAAAAATAGTCCTTATTAAAATTATCAGAAAAGTACAACTTATTTTTAATAGAGGTGCTTATTCAATTCTAGAGTGAATATTTGAGTAGTGGATACAAAACTTTAAATATAGAACTTTCTTAATGTTGAAAAAGTAAAGGGTATTCAATAAAGATTTTTTTAGTAGACAATTGTTATTCACTATTCTTTAACAATGTTAATCTAACATATGTTGAATATTGATTTGATTTGTTCATATATCATTTTAATATGATTGAAGAGGACCTGACATATTATATACAATGGAAAGTAAAAAATAAAACTACATATATATGAGAAAATACATAGGACAGAAAAAAATGAGATTAAGCCAGTAGAAAACTAGTTTAAAAAATATGCACTGGGAATTTTCAGACCTTTATTGCATAAGATTTCTGGTAGCTCTTGTGGTGACTTTGGAGACTAACTCAATCACCTTGCTTAAGTAATTCCATGCAAATGGTAATTTTCTCAAGAACCAACATTAAGTTAGGCCCAAATTCAATTTCTAATTTTGTAGTTTGACCCCTAGCATGGATATCATAATTTTTCCTATTCCTTAGAGTTCTATTTGATAAAAATATCTTAGCTTTTTCCTACCAGGGAATAGGCAATATGCATGCCACCAAACATAATCTATGTCTTTCTCTACTCTTTCTCAATCACTAATAAATAATTTTCTTTTCCTTTTTTTTGTTTGTAGTGGGTTCTCTATCTTCAGATTCAAACATGAGCTTCTTAAATTTGTTTTCTACTCTTATTCTGTACAATGAAGTCAAATGTATTTCAGTATTGGAAAATTTGAGATTGTTACGATATTAAGAATATTGTATTGTCTGTGTGTGTATATTGAAAGACCCAGAGTGACCTGGTAAATACTCCATGATAAAACTCATTAGTATTTGTGCAAAAATGTGTGAATATTCACATAAAATGAGATTAAAAAATATTATAAATAACCTCAAGTCCACTTTTCTCCCAGCATGATTTACATAAGGTCATGTTTTGCTTTCAGATCAAGTTATTAAAGACCATTTGGCTTTGAAATTATTTTCCATGTCAGAACTTTGGACTAAGGATTGTGATTCATAATTTCCTGGATCCTTTTTCTGAATAGAATTATCATTTTAGTCTTTTCCTAAACCAGTTCCTTACTTTTTAAAATTATAACTCTTTGGTTCCCGGTCATGCTTTCACCAGGTAAAGAATCAATGTGCACTTCTCTTTGCAATATTATCGTTAAAGACAGATTAGCTACACAGTTGTCTTAAGTAGACATCTTTGTGAATTTGCATTGTAGATTTAATTTATTCTATGAAGCTTCAAATCTCCTTTGAAATCTACCCTTTTGCTTTTTTGAAACTATTTAAACTATTTTTTGCAGTGTTTAAACTATTTCCTGAGCTACTCTTTTCTATTCATTTCATAATTTCTGTGTTTTTGTTGTTGTTGTTCTACTTTCCTGTAGTGTGCCTAATCACTTGATCATCTCAGAAATACTCTGAAAGATATCTTGGCCTTAAAATTACTTTGAAATGATTTGGCTTTTCCTACCTTTTTCCAAGTAGAGGTTCTATCTCCAAAATGGTAGGGTTGCCTGTTGCCTTTTATTTTTAAATAATGTATTTCTGAAAATGAAGCCAGAATCTTGCTTTCAGATATTCACAAGGATAATTAGCACATGGTGAGTGAGGAAGGTCTCAGAATTTCGCCAAGACCGACAAGCTACAGTTTCTGGACTATTGCCTGGGCATTGGATAAAGGTCAATGCTTTGATTCCAAGGCTAAATTTTTTTTAAGGATCAAGACTGCACAAAAAATTTACTAGAGTGACGAAAAATGTTAAATCTACCAATGCCTGTACAGGATACCAAGATGATTTGATGTAAACTGGACTTTATGATTAAAGTTAAATAAAATATTTTATTTCAAAGTTATTGGAGGCCAGGGTGTAGCTGAGTGGGAGACAGGCTCCAGGACCTGGGTTCAATTCCTAGCACCACAAAAAGCAGTGAAACAAAAAGCAAAACAAAGACATAGGAATCCAGAGCCCAAAGGCCTCTACAGTTATTATTTAGGTTTGTATATTTCTTATGCTATTTATTTTCTTATAGGCTTGTATCACACACCAGGTTGCACATTTTCTCAGTTAAAGCTGTCTCTCTATTTAGGGTAAGTTCTGAACCAACACAACAATATGATAAGTACTAAAACTTATCAAAGTCAATACACACAAACTTTCTTTCTTGTTAATATGAACTAGTGTGAGGGATGAAGCTTAATGGAACTTACTGCTAGAGAGTCTTGCTAACAGAATACCAGCTCAAAGTTCATCCTTCCAATGCATAAATAGAGAAAGATAGTAATACACATTTTTATTTGGACATAACAAATCACTGGGATTTATCTTCACAAAGCAGTTGTATTTATTGCTCATTTTTTTTGTTCTAATTAGTTATACATGACAGTAGAATGCATTTTGATATATCATACATAAATGGAGTATAACATCTCATTCTTCTGATTGTACATGATATAAAATCACACTGGTCATGCTCTGATACTATGTGTTAGGAATTAGGTACCTCCTAGCTGGGCTTTCTGCTCAAGGTCCTCAGATGGTCAGTTACATTAAGTCTTCACATAGAGACTTAGCCATATGAGAATTTGCTTCTCAGTTCTTTGATATTATTAGAAGGATCCAGTTTCCTTTGGCCATATGACTATGGTTCTTGGTTTTTTACTAGATGTTGATAAGCAGCCATCATGTGATTTCAGAAGTTATAGAAGTTTCCTAATTCTTGGCCTTCTCCATAAGAGTCACACAGTTCACTCCTCTGTTTTTTTTAGGACCAACTGGACAATCTCTCATTTCCTATCTGTCTTACATAAAGCACTGTAATTACAGGAGTTATATCCCAGTTCCTTCACCTTTTTCTATTAATTAAGAGTAGGTAACATGTTGTGCGCAGACTCAAAGGCGATATACAAAGTTGGGACTCACTAAAGTCACCTTAGTGTGTATCTGCCACAGAATTTATAGTAAATTACCTGATTCTTAGTACCAATAAGGCGAGAAACATATTCAAATCAAGTAAAAAAAACAAAAGTACCTTTCCCAAATGCCACAGTCTGGTTGGGCAAAGTAACCGGGGGGTGACAAGCAACTTGTGAAGGTTGATACAGCGGGAACCGCTTTATTGTAGGACAGCAGAGGTATATATACATAACTGAATACACAGCTTGACTCAATTTAGCATCATACAGTTACAGCAATCAGTCATTAAGGAATCCTCATCATCTTAATAATTATACACAGCTTAACTTAATTGACATAATCTAGACACAGATTGATTAAGGAATCTCCATCATCTTAATGGCTTGCTGGCGTTACTTCTCAAACCACTCCTCCTGGCAAAGTGCCAGGCACTATCTTGACTTGTCTGTGGCCCTCAACACCCAAAAGTATAATATAAATCCATGATCTCAAATATTGTGAAAAATTCTACTTTGGAACATCACAAAGATTAGGAGTTTGCATGTCTCTCAGTATTATGAATCAGCTAACTAGTATATAGTCTTCAGTTATTTAATCAAACACTTAATGTTTCTGTGAAGATCACGTATAAATGTGATTAAAATCCATAATCAGTTGATTTAACCTAATATAGATTTTCCTACTTAATATAGTAGTACTGATTCAATTTGTTCAGCATTCTAAAGCAGAACTGAGGCTTCTCTAAGCAAGCCAGAAATTCCATTATGGGTTACTGTTTCAAATCATGCTTGAAAGTTTTATCATGCTCTTCCTGATTCCTGTTATGGATTTTAGACCTCCCTCTTTCACTATAATCACATAATCTGAATGCCTGCAATGGGTTTCTCTTCATAATAAATATATCTGCATACATATATTTATAATAAGTATACATGTATACACACATACAAACACATATACACACATATTTTCATGTCATGGTTAAAATCTGACTAATACAGTCTCTTACAGACTTAATGTAATTATGGTATCATATTCTATATAATATTGTTCAGTGTACATGCATGAAATAATATCAAAGACAAATGTGTTTGTAAAAGTTACACAGCAGTGTTTTTAAGAGAGGCTCAAACTGAGATATATAAAAAGAATAACTAGTATCTGTGTACTTTTCTATTCTAAATTGCAGCTGCTCCTCAATAGAAGCAAATGACTGAAGGGATACTGTCATCTCAGTTCTCCATAACCCTCTCAAGGAATGGCAAAGCCACATTTTAGCACAACTGTGATGTAGTAAACTATAAAGCACTAGTTTAGGCAGTCCTGTTTTATGGAATAAAAATAATATGACCTATGCATAATATTATTTTTTAAATTTTTTTTTAGTTGTAGTTGGACACAATATCTTTATTTTATTAATTTTTATGTGGTGCTGAGGATCGAACCCAGGGCCCCACACATGCTAGGTGAGCACTCTGCTGCTGAGCCACAACCCCAGCCCATATTATTTATCTTTAAAAAATTATTTGTAAATGGACACAATATCTTTATTTTATTTGTTTATTTTTATGTGGTGCTAGGGATTGAACCCAATGCCTCATGCATGCTAGTCAAGTACTTTCTCACTGTGCCACAACCCCAGCCTGCATATTATTCATTTTATAAATTTATTTAATCCAGAAATAGACATTGGAGTAAGAATGAGTGTATTATAAAAACTTCAATTATCAAATAACATTTATTTTTTATTAATGGAAGATTTTTTAAAATATTTCTTTTAGTTGTAGATAGACACAATACCTTTATTTTGTTTATTAATTTTTTTATGTGGTGCTGAGGATTAAACCCAGTGCCTCACATGTGCAAGGAAAGCAATCTATCACTGAGCCACAACCTCATCCTTTAATGTAAGACTTTTATAAAATTATTTTTTTATCTTTTAACCAATGTGAGATAATATAAAATTTATATATATAACAAAATATAATTTGATTTTGATTTATGAATGCATTGTATAATATTTAAATCAGTACAAACATTTATACCTCAAAGATATATAATTTCTTCATGATGAAAGCATTCAAAATCCTTTCTTCCAGCTTTATGAACTACAAAGTACATCATACTTATTGTCATTCTACTGTGTACTGGTACATCAGAACTTCTTCTGCTCTATTAGTACCTATTGATCAGTATCTTCTTGCATCAATACCTCTAGTATTAGGAAGCTTTTTCTTTGCTGTCACTAAAAGACCTGACAATAACAAGGTACTTGGTGCTCATTGTTTCAAAGGTCTCAGTCCACAGTCAGCCAACTCTACAGCTCTAGGTCCAAAGCAAGGCAGACCATCATGATGGTAGGGTGTAGAAAAGCAAAGTAGCTCAGAATACTGCAGACAGAGCTCAGCTCACCAGGGACAAAATATAAACACCAAAGACACACCCACATGGACCTATCTTCTCCAGCCACAACCTAGTTGCCTACAACTACCACCTAGTGAATCCACATTAGTGGATTAATGTACCCATTAGGTTTAAGGCTTTCATAATCCATCATTTCACCCCTAAATGCTCATGCATTGTTTCACACAAGCTTTTTGAGTACACCTCATACCTAAACCATAATATTTCTATTCTTCACAGTCTTTGTTAACCATTCTTGTGTTCTCAACTTCTATGAGATTAAATTATTAAGCTCTGCATATAATTGAGATGATGCAGTACTTGTTTTTCTGTGCCTGGCTTGTTTCACTTAACCTAATACTCTCAAGTTCCATCCATCCACACAAATTACAAGATTGTGTTTATTTAGGACTAATTAATTGTACATATTAGTTCTTAGATGCATAAAGCATGTAGTGATCAAATAGATCCATCTTATTTCCACCATGCCAAGACCCAGGCACTTCCAAATACTTGTAATCATTATTCTATCATTATACCTACTATGTTTAGCTTCCACATATGAGAAAGAACATATATTACTTCTCTTTTTGTGTCTGGTTTATTTCACCTAACATAATGTCCCCAGTTCAATTCATTTTGCTGCGAATGACAGGATTTTATTATTTATGGCTGAAAAAATATTCCAATGAGTACCTAGGATGATTATGGCATAACTTAGCTATTATGAAGAGTGCCCCAGTAAACACAGAAGTACGTGAATCTCTTTTGTATGTTGATTTCAGTTTCTTTGGATATGTATCCAGGAGTGTGATAGCTTCATAAGGCTGTATGTTTCATAATGACTCTATCCATCAACACTGTAGAACATTCCCTTTTTCTCCACATCTTGCCAGTATTTGTTACTTTTATTGTTTACCAGCTATTTTAAGTGGAATGAAGGAATATCTCATAGTTTGATTTGTACTACCTTGATAACTAATTATATTATGCATATTTTCAATTGTTTTTTAGTCACTAGTATTTCTTTTGAAATATTTCTATTTAGATCATTGGTCAAAATTTTATTGGGTTACTTGATTTTGTATTAAGTTCCTTATATATTTGGGGTATTACCCCTCTGTCAGATGAGTAGGTGGCAACATTTTCTTCCATTCTGTATGTTTTCTGTTCACTGTGCTGTTTCCTTTGGTCTGCAGAGATTTTTTTAGATTTTTATGTAATACTTTTTTCAGTATTTGACTCTGTTTCGCATGTATGGGGGGATCCTATCAGGATGATTATTGCCTGAACAAATGTCTTGATGTGTTTCCTGTATTTTTCCTTCTAGCAGTTTCAAAGATTCAATTCTTACAGTAGGTCTTTGATATAATTTTGTACAAGGCCAGAGATGAGGATCATGTTTCAGTCTTCCACGTGTGGATATCCAGTTTTGTCAGTAACATTTACAAAAGAGAATGTTTCTCTCCAATGTATGTTTTGGCCCCTTGTAAAGAATCAGTTGACTATGAATGTATGGGTCTGTTTCTGGCATCTTTGTTCTGTTTCCTTGGTCTATATGTCTGTAATAATGCCATTATCAGACTTCTTTGGTTCCAGTGACTTTTCAGTACACCTTGAAATCAGGTGTTATGCTGTTTTCAGATTTATACTTTTTTGGTATATTGCAACTGATTTGTCTATTCAAGGTCATTTGTGGTTCTATTAAAAAAATAGGATTTTTTTTCTAGTTATTTAAAAAGTGCCATTGCTATCTTCTTAGGAATTGTACTGAATTTGTAGATCAGTTTGGGTAGCATGAAAGTTTTCACAATACAAATTCTTCCAATCCAGGAACTTGGGTGATCTTTCAATTGGTTTGTTTTTGATCTTCTTTATTTCTTTGATCACAGTTTCATAACTTTCATTGTAGAGATATTCTGCTTCCTTAGTTAAGTTATTTTCAGGTATTTTATCACTTACTTTTGTGGGTATTATTAAAAGGATTGCTTTGGAGATTTCTTTATCAAAAATTCATTTCGGTTTATAGAAAAGCTACTTATCTTTGGTGATTTTGTATCCTGCTATTGAATGTATTTATCAGTTGTAATGATTTTGATAGGGTCCTTGATTTTCCTATGTTCAGAATCATATTGTCTGCAGACAGGATAATTTTATTTAATCCTGCTCTATTTGTACAACTTATTTCTTTCACTTGGTTAATTGTTCTGTCCAAAGTTTCTAGTACTAAACTGAGTGATAGCAGTGAGAGTGGTCATTTTGTCTTATTTCTGGTCCTAGAGACAACACTTTCACCTGTTCTACATTCAGTATGAAGTTAGCTATATGTTTTCTTATATACCTTTTATTATATTGTGATAAGATCCTTCTGTACCAAATCTGTGCAAAGCTTTTGTCATGAAAAGCTGCTGCATTTCATTAAATGCTTTTTCTACATCTATTAAGATGATCATATAATTTTTGTCATTCATTCTGCTGATTTGAGGCATTATGTTTTTCATTTTGAGTATGTTGAACCTTCCTAGCATCTCTAGGATGAAACCAGCTTGATTGTGCTGAATGATTTTTTTGATGTGCTTTCAAATTCAATTTGACATTTTGTGATAATTTTTGAATCTCTGTACATTAAGGATTTTGGTCTATAGTTTTCTTTTATTGTTGTGTTTTTGTTTAGTTTCAATAATAGAGTACTAACAGAATGAATCAGTTTGGAAGGGTTCTCTACCTTTCAATTCTAAGGAATATTTTGAGAAGCATTAGTGTTAGATTAGTGTTAGTTCATCTTTAAAAACTTGTTAAATTTCACCAGTAAATGTCAGCTGATCCTGAGTCTTTCTTTACCTGGAGAATTATTATTATCTCAATTTCACTATTTGGTATTAGTCCAGTAAAGTTTTTATTTTATTTTATTTTATCTTATTTTATTATGAACTCATGGTCAATTTTCATAGGACATGTATGTCCCAAAACTCATCAATTTCTTCTAGGATTTCCAACTTGCTAGCATATATTGTTTTTCAAGAATTCCTAATATATTTCTGCAGTATTGATTGTAATGTTCCTTTTTATCATCAATTGTATTTGGGTTTCCTACATTTTTTATTAGTCTAGCTAAAGCTTTGCTAATTTTATTAATGTTTTGAAAGAATCAGATTTGCTTCATTGATCTTTTTATTGTTTTAGTCTTCATATTATGTATTTCTGTTCTGAATTTTGTTACTTCTTTCCTTCTGTGAATTTTATGTCTCTTTTTCTTGCTTTTCTAAATCCTTCAGATGTTTATTTAATAACTTTCTTTTTTTTAATGATGTATGCAAGGCATCTCATTGCTATAATTTTTCCTCTGACTATTGTTTTGGCTGTGTCCTACAAGTTTGAGTATATTGTGTTTTCATTTTTTGTTTGAGATTTTTAAAAATTAAATTCCATATATTTTCTTCCATGATTCACCATTCATTAACAAGTGTGTTATTAAATCTCTTGTTATTTGTGTAATTTCTAAAAGTTTTTGTTATTGATTTAGAAATTTATTTTTTCTAAGGATGATTATATTCCATTATGTATATAATACTGTATTTTCTTTATCCATTCCTACATTGATAGACACAGATTGTTTCCATTTCTTAGCTAAAGTGAATAGTAATGTAATGAACTTAGAAATGCAGAAACCTCGAAGACAAAGTGATTTTATTCACTTTGGATACACACACACACACACACACACTGCAATGAGATAAGTGTAATAAGAATAATACTGATTCATACAAACTCATGAACTAATGATATATTTTATTTTTTTTAATAATCTGTTTAATTTTTAATAAAAGTTTAATGGAGTCCATCATAAAGATCTTTCAACTTCTTTATTAAATTTATTTCTAAATGTATTTTAACTGTTATAAAGGGGATTGATTGAGTTCCACTACATACAATTCACTATTGACATAAACAATAATAATTTTTGTATGTTGATTTTATATCAACATACAAAAAATAGTATTATTTTCAAGCAGTGACAATTTGATATTTTCTTTTACAACTTAGATTATTTATCTCCTTCTTTTGCTTGATTACTCTCAGTAGGACTTCCAGTGCTATGTTGAATTAAAGATCTTGTTCCAGATCTTAAACAGAATGCTTTCAGCTTTTCTCCATTTGTTATGATGTTATGTGTGTATTTCAATTAATTAAAGTTTATTGATGAATAATAAAAAGTGAAGTTAATCTATGAATCTAAATAGAAAGATGTATACAGGCATCAGCAGATTAATAAATAGAAAGATTTAATTTTGAATGAATCTTATGAATATAAGCTTTGACTCCTACAGCATAAAGCCATATGATTGAGCAACACCCTAATATTTATATCATAGTCATGGTATCTAAATACCAAGACTGAAAAAAATGTTCTCTATATCATTTAATTTTGAGAGATATAAATCTTAGTACACATTTTTTTAATTACTCAGGGTAAAATAGTCGCCCCATAACAAAACAGCAATAAGTAATTTATTATTGTTTTATTGTTGATGTTTTTAATTGTTGTTCTTTATATAAAATTTTAATTATAAGACAAATAAATATTACATGATTCATCCTGAAACTTATCATTTGAGATTTAGTATGATATCATTAAGCTGTCATTTATATATGATATTGGAAAGCAAAATTAAAAGTTGTGTGGGAAACATGCAAGTCCACTTATAAAGAGACCACCCATAAAGAGTTTGTAAAGTGTTAATAACTCAATATTGCTTGACTTCATAATGGTTGCCATTCTTGCTGGAGTGAGATAATATCTTAGAGTAGTTTTAATTTGCATTTCTCTGATTGCTAGAGATAGTGAGAAATTTTTCGTGTATTTGTTGATTTGTATATCCTCTTCTGAGAAGTGTCTGTTTAGGTCCTTGGCCCATTTGTTGATTGGGTTATTTATTTATTTATTTGTTATTTAACTTTTTGAGTTGTTTGTATACCCTAGAGATTAGAGCTCTATCTGATGTGTGAGGAGTAAAAATTTGTTCCCAGGATGTAGGCTCCCTATTCACCTCACATATTATTTCTCTTGCTGAGAAAAAACTTTTTAGTTTGAATTCATCCCATTTGTTGATTCTTGGTTTTAATTTATGTGCTATAGGTGTCTTATTAAGGAACTTGGGGCCTAACCCCACATGATGGAGATTAGGGCCAACTTTTTCTTTTAGATGCAGAGTCTCTGGTTTGATTCCTCAATCCTTGATCCATTTTGAGTTAACTTTTGTGTATGGTGAGAGAGAGGGATTCAATTCCATTTTGTTGCATATGGATTTCTAGTTCTCCCAGCACCATTTGTTGAAGATGCTGTCCTTTCTCCATTGCATGTTTTTAGTACCTTTGTCTAATATAAGGTAGTTGTAATTTTGTGGGTTGGTCTCTGTGTCCTCTATTCTGTACCATTGGTCTAACAGCCTGTTTTGGTGCCAGTACCATGCTGTTTTTATTATCCATGTTGTTTTAACAACAACAACTACTGGCGAGGATGCTGGGGAAAAGGTACACTCATACATTGCTGGTGGGACTGCAAATTGGTGCAGCCAATTTGGAAAGCAGTATGGAGATTCCATGTAAATCTGGGAATGGAACCATCATTTGACCCAGCTATTCCTCTTCTCGGACTATACACAAAAGACCTAAAAACAGCCTACTACAGGGACACAGCCACATCAATGTTTACAACAGCACAATCCAAAATAGCTAGCCCTTCCTTCAATGGATGAATGGATTAAAAAAAATATGTGGCATATATACACAATGGAATATTACTTAGCACTAAAAAATAACAAGATCATGGCATTTGCAAGGAAAAGGATGGCATTAGAGCAGATTATGCTAAGTGAAGTTAGCCAATCCCTAAAAACAAATGCTGAATGTCTTCTCTGATATAAGAGGGGGGACTCAAAATGGGATAGTGAGAAAGAGAATGAGAAAAAGATTGCCTCTAGATAGGGAAGAAAGGTGGGAAGGAAAGGAAGAGGGAAGGGGAATTGCATGGAAGATGGAAGGAGACTCTCATCATTATACAGAATACATGTATGATGATATAAGGGGAAAAAAAAAGAAGTGTGTCACATTAGATTGGGTAGAGAGAAGTGATGGGAGGAGAGGGGAAGGGAAAGGGGGATAGGAAGGGCAGCAGAATAAAATAGACACTAGTATTGCTGTATGTATATAGATGACTGTATGACCAATGTGATTCTGCAACCTGTACACTCAGAAAAATGAGAAATTATATCCCATCTGATTCAAATATATGATATGTCAAGATAATCTTCACATTATATATAGAAGCTTTGTTCTTCAATATTGAGTTGTTTTTTATAATTTTTTATTTGTTGTAATTAATTACATCTATTGTTAAGCCAAACTCTAATAAATTCTAGGCTGTAGTAAACCCAGTAGTGCAACAATTTTATAACCAACTTAAGCTCACCAGGAAACACACACACACACACACATCCACATTATGAAAAGAATCAAAGGCAAACAAAGAAAAAAATATTCCACAATTTTGTCAATGGTTGAGGCTGACAATATTAATGGATATTACACATTTTGAATGCTTTCTAGAAACTCTATTGTGCTGAGTTGGGCTTTTACAAAAATCACATCAAGATCAAGAAAAGGAGATATGAAAGAAGATATAATTCACTTTCATATTAACATTTAATGAGCATTTACTTTTGTATAAATATATAATCATTAACAAAATCATCACTTTTCACACTAGTCATTTTTGTAGATCTATATGTTCATTCATTCTTTCATTCTGTATATATGAATTGAACAAAAACTATCCCATAGGCACTGAACTTCAAGAAATAAAAGGATGTTCTTATTCTTCAAAGACTATATTCTGGGAAAAGGAATAACTATTTATTACAAAAATTATAATGAGCAAAATAGGTAAATATCAGGAAGATTTTTATTAGTAATTCACATTGATTTGAAGCAAAGGTTTAATAGTCACTATCTAGATTTTTTTTGGGGGGGGCGGTTGTACCAGGGATTAAACTCAGATGCACTCAACTACTTCACATCTCCATTCCTATTTTGTATTTTATTTAGAGACAGGGTCTCACTAAGTTGCTTAGCACCTCACTTTTGCTGAGGCTGGCTTTGAACTCACAATTCTCCTGCCTCATCCTCCCAAGTCACTGGGATGACAGTGAAACTACTTATAATATCTAGAGACTTGAAGTAATTTATAATTTATAATTTCCAAGACACAAAATAAAAGTACAGATAGTTTCAGGGTAGAGACAGGGCCTAGCACAAAGTGCAAAGAGACCTGTCATTTATCCTTGTGTCCATCCAGAAAAGCAGATTTTAAGGTGTTAATAACTATTATAAACAAAGGAAAAGTCAAACGATTTTATGAATATCAATTAATCAAAATTAACCAAACATTCTTTGAAGCTTTGATGTATCTGTTTTATAAATTGTCAAACAAATGATTCTGAATATTTTTTTCAGTAATTTTTCCCACTTGTTAAGTATTTTTGTAGATCTACGATTCACTAAAAGTTCTAGAAAGGATGGGGAACATTGAAGCATACATATGTTTAAGCAACAAGACCAGGTTTTAAGTTCATAATATTATTGGTGGATTTTTGTGGAGACTTGATTAAATGTTCAAATAAATGGATATAGGAAGGCCAGGTAATTGGCTAGAGCAGGCAAGAGATTAAAAAGTATTGCAAATTCTGTGAAGAACACATGAAATATATTAAGGAATTGAGATTCATTAGACTTAAAAGTGTAAGAAAAGGAGGGGAAAAATAAGTCAATTACTTCTGGATGTTTAGATTAGGTGATCAAAAGAGTGCAGGTATTCAAATAAAATATAAATTATTGAATCGTTTGGGAGAATAAATAATGTGTTAGAACTTGGAAACGTCCAATTGGCAACATATGACTAGTCACATTTACAAAAATCTGAGGCTTCTGGGAAGATTTGTCACTTGAGAAAATTTCTGAAATCAATACCTCTGACTTTCTATGGAAATCTTCACAGAAAAATGTCATCTGTAATATCGAGTTTTATTCCTTGTCTCCATTCACACAATCGTGTCAGTCAATTTGCTCATACAGTTCTTCAAATAATATTTACTAATACTTAATAAACATATGTGCGTGCGCACACGTGTGCGCACACACACACACACACACACACCTTCTGTCTGTACCATTGGTAAAGTCTCACCTAGAAATTGGCATCAGTATTTTCAGGATATGTAAATCAATCTTCAATAACAAGTAATCCACTAATATCAGTGACTTACATGAACCCAGAATATTCTTGGTTCTTGAGGGCAGGCAATTCTCTGAAAGCCTGTTATGGTTTGCCTAAAGTGTCCCCCAATAGCTAATGAAACAATGTAGCAATAGGTAAAAATGTTAGTTGTTAAGATCTATAATCTAATCAATAGTTTAATTCATTTAATGAGTTAATAGTTTGGAAGGATTACTTTACTGAGTGATAAGTGTAGGGAGATAACATATGACTGGAAGAAGTAGGTCACTTCAGGTGTGACTTTGAGTTTTATACATTGTCCCCCTGAATCCTGCTCTCTACTTTCTGGCCATCATGGGCTGAAGTAGCTTTATTTAGCCCTGCCTTTCCTCTGTGAAGTTCTACTTTGCTTTGAGGCCAGAGCAACAGAGTAGGCTGACCATGGATTGGTACTTTGAAATACAGTAAAACCAACATTGCTTTTTCCAAATTGTTCTGGTTTGAGTATTTCGGTCACAGTAACAAAACTTAACTAATACAGAGAACAACCCTTCTAGAGGTGAGGTGGTAGTGTTTCATTCCAAAATACCCTAAATTTGTGATGTACCCACATTTATATGTGTTTCTGCTATTACTGTGACCTAGGTAAAAAGGCCTGGGAAATCAGCAACTGTCAAACTGTCATTCAAGTACTCAATTCATCCAACTATTAAAACACACACACACACACACACACACACACACAAAGTTCTGCTTCCAAAGCAATTCACTGTGTCTTCTATAATTTCAAATAAATGGGAAAATGTAATGTAAGAAAGAAGAGCCAGCTTTATCAGTGAGCTCCGATAGACACATTCTAAATTAACTAATCTGCAAATTATTATATAGGATTTAGCATACTATGAAAATTTATTAAGTATATTAAATCAAAGGAAAGGTTAGTTAAAATAAAGCTGTCACCAATTCTTCCCTAAATCAAAAATTAGACACTAATCCTAAATAATAATAATAATAATAATAATTTTAAAGAAGAAGACTCCTGGTATTTACTTTGGAGAACACATTATTTCAGGCACCTCAGTTTTAACTATGCTGGCAGAATTAGAGTGGAAGAGAAAGACTTGAGCATTTTGACTACCACTCTGAAATGTGAATTTAGACAAAAAAATAGAAATAAAATACATATTCCATAGGAAACTATAAGTCTTAATAGAAAAATAAAAAAATTGCCTGGCGAGAGCTCTGTCACAACAAAAAATAACACAACCCCTGCCACGTTCTACATCCACTCATGAATGTCACATGTAGACTCTAGAGGATCAACAAAACCTGCTGCTATGCTTATAAATGAAACCAGACATTCATTGAGGCTGGTAAATAATTTTTAAAAGGTGCCACAATTGGCATGTAGAATGTTTGTTTCTATTTGGAAAAAGATCAAAATACATATATGTACATAATTTTGTATTCTCTCCTGTATTCTGCTGTTGCAAGATAGAAGTCAACAATCATTACTCTACATGTTGGTTCAGGGAAGATTAATGAATTTGGCATCTAGAGATTTCTCCATTGGCCTTTGTCTCCATATTTCACATAGTCATTTTCATTTTTGGAAACTGGTGTTTTAAAGTATAATATATTCTCATGTGATTTCTCAAACAAATGAGTGTTTTTAAAATACCACTTTGTAATAATAATAATAATAATAATAATAATATATTCATAGACTTGAATTATTATACTATTTATAACTGTGCTGTTGGTGTGAATTACTTTGTATCAATTCAAGGCCTGCTCACTTGGCTTAATTAAAGTGTTCTCATTCTTAAAAAGGGCATAAGTGAAATAGAATTATTTAAAATGTGTCATTTTTAGGGGAGAGAATCTGATTAGTACTTGATTCAGCAGCAGGGAGATCTGAATTTAGTCACAAGGTGTACAGTCTGGAGAACAAATAAGAATGTTGGAGAAGGTAAACATATGAACATATGGAAAAGAAAATATTTTGACTTTGTGTCCGTGTCTCCAAGTTATTAGGGAAGGAAAGATGTATTACATCTTTAATTATTATTATTATTATTATTATTATTATATGGAACAAGTAGTTCACAATGAAAGTAATTAATAAGTCTCCTGCTCCTAAGATTCATCAGTAACATGCAGATGGCAGGTTTAAAATTGTATACTGTATATAAAAATCTTGATGTTTCATGGCAGATCATTTTAAGTGCTCATAGCTACAGCAATGTATTTTTTGTTAAGATACCACTTTTATCCTTAACCGGATTTATATGCAGTACACAGGAATGAATTATATGATCACTAGGATGTGACAAAGAAAACTTCTATTTTCTGAAGATCTTCCTTTGATATGAATGAGAAAACTGTAATATCACATTAACCTTAAAAAACCCCAGGCTTTAATGATGACTAGAGTTTAGTGTTGCACTGAAAGAGTCCAAACTCAAATATGAAATGTGAGTCATTATTATCAATCTCATATATGTTTTCAAGTTATTTTCAGTATAAGAAACACATCTGCTAAAATGTAGTTATTGAAAGCACTGAATATCTAATTTCTCTTATCCATGCATTCTTTCCAGATAGAATCTAGAGCTTAAGTGTTTTATTCATTATTTTGTAGAAAGGCAGATTTTTATATCAATTAATATACTCTGTGAGAAACATTTAAAAGTAATAGCAGTTTATTTTAAAGAAATAGCAGCACAGACTAGATAAACTATTTCTTATGATTTACGGTAGCTCTTCTTTATTTAACTGCCCTTCATGTGAGTAGCAGGAAAGAACAAAACACCTAGATAGCAAAATGATTAATTTCTTATACTCTAAATATCTTCCTCTCTCTCTCATATATACCACACTAAAAAAGCATCACTTCTTGAAATGTGAGATTGAGTTAAATGTTTTAAGCATTATGATATGTGTGCTGTAATGAACACTGTGCTATATTATCATGACTTCAATATGATCAAATACTGGTTCTGTATCTGAGATTACTGAAACAGAACTGAGAGTATCACAAGGATTAAAGACATATGAAATGTTAAATCCTTAATCATTTTTCATACATTTTATAGGTAGCCTATCCTTTCTCACAACTCAATGAAGTTAAGGTAATGACTAGTGGAAAATAGTCAACTAATTAAATTTCACTTTGAAAAAGGTCAAAATAGTACAGAATATTACTATACTTCCCAGAATAAATGGGGCATGCAAATGTCAATATTTCATTCTGGGAAAAAAAAAAAAAACCTTTGGAAAAATAAAATAAAATTGAGTAAAATTGTCTCACGGTTTCAAGGTATCAGGTAAAATCTAGCTAAAATTTTAAGTTCATAGCAAGCTATTTCCTATAAAATAGAAAGCTACTCATGTTCTTATAACTGCATCTTGAAAGTTATTTCTGCATTGTGCTTCTTGAATATAGTTTCTTTCTGCTAGAATATAAATATGAGCTATATTTCTCTTAACTTCATGTGTGATATACTTTTTAACATTGTCTTCCATTAATCAGCTAAATTTTCATGTTTTCTCGATTTAATGGTCAGTTACATTTAACCACAGAATGGTTCTAGGGGAGAAAAAAAGACCATATCAATAACATCAAAAAGCAAAACTCAAACTATAAAATGTGCATAGCTGTATGTACACATTTTATGTCACACACACACATAATCCTTAGTATTTCTAATACTTTTGATATTTTAAAACAAAACCACTAAAGACAAAAGCATCTCTAATCTTCTTGCTGCTGTCCTTACTATTTTCCAGCAACTTCAATGTCACCCACATCCTATTCTTCAGGGTTCAGTCTTTCTAATCACTGATATTCTTTTTTTTAAAAAGTGCTTGCTTACAACCAGTTTCAACATAATTTTTCCTATGGATGGTAAATAAAATAATGTTTATAAAGTTATTATCACAGGGCTTGACACAGTCCAGACATTTAAGGGAATATGACCTCTTATTGCATATGGGCTGTGCAGTCTGACCTACATTAGCTGGAAATCACAGTATCACACTTTAGTAATTATGCATCCTTCAGAATATTATTCCAACTCTCCAACCAAGCATTAGTTTTTCCATATAGATAATGATCAAAATGAGATGTTAAAGGGTTATTGAGATGATTATAACCAACCACTTTTTAAGATGCTTAACATATTTGATATATAATTGGTGCTTAGCAAAGATCCAGTTCCCTTCCAGTATTTTAGTGTAACACTTCTTTAAAATTAATGATTTTGACTTGCTAAGCTCTCTCGCCTTCTAAATGTATACAGAATTGAGGCAGAAACCAGTGCATTAATTTTATGTTTCTGTGATAAATTGCCACTAACTTAGTAGCTTAAAAAGCACAAATCTATTTCTATACTATTCTTTGGTAATAGAATATTCTATGAATCAGAAGTTTGATGTGGGTATCATTAGGCTAAGATCAAAATGTAAGAAGCAATGTGTTCCTTTCAGGAGCTCTAGGGGAGAATCTCCTGTGAGATTCAATTTCTGTTTGTTGCAGTTTCAGAACCAAAATCAGTTTTCTTGCAGGCTGTATAGACTATAGGCAATACCAGTGCTTGTTCTGTGGTTTCCTTCATTTCATACTATCCAAAGCCAACAATAATTCAAGTTCTTCTCTTATATCTTCTTGGATTTTAAGGGTTCCTATTATTAGATTAGTCCCATGTAGGTAAGAATGATCTTCTCAACTCAAGACTTATAAATACAACAAATATGTAAATTTCCTTGGACATTTTGTTATATATTCATATGTTCCAGAGATTAGGATTTGGACATTTACAAAGGGCTATCATTCTACTGACAAACTGAGTAGGATCATATTATGGGACTTATTATTTGGACAACTTATATTCACACAAGCACATAATTCCTACTATTCCAAATCTGATAACTAGCAGTTAATTCCATTTTGGAGAAGTGCTACCAAAAGTTAGAGATAGTTTCCCTTCTAAATAGTTGGCTGATTCACAGTGTTGACCTGCAGCATGAACAAAAATGATTATCTACCTTGCCTTTTCTTGCTTGAATTGTCCCACATGTATTCTGTCTGAAGAGTCACTATTATCTATCAACTGTGAAGACTTACTGCCTCATTTCAATCTTTCTTGTTACTACTCATAATTAAAGAGGTAAAGCTGTGACTTTTTAAACTGAATTATCATCATATTGCTACAGTTTTCTTATTGGGACCAATTTAAAGAATAATTCTCAGATTTTACTTTGCATTTTCTTTTAATGGATTTCCAATCTGTGTCTCCATTTCTCAGTAATACTATTAGATGCAAGAAATGCTTATTTTGTATTTTACATTTTATTCATTCTGTCAGTATTTTAGGAAACCATAATGGTCATTATTTTTTTCTATTTTTTCATCCAGATTTAGGATAAAAAATTAATTTGTTATAATTTACTTTCAGTCTTCACTTCCATTATTATGGTTATTTACTGAGAATCCAACTCAGTGACACTTCACTACTAGGCTTCCCAGTCCATTTTAGTTTTTATTTTGAGGCAGGATCTAAGTTGCTGAGGGTTGCACTAATTTACTGAGAACTTGAGATCACCTTGCCTCAGGCTCCTGCATCTCTGGAATTGCATGCATGTGCCACTGTGAGACTGAAATCCCTCTCCAATTCTTGCCAGAGAAATCTCTCTGATAGTGAAGAATTTTAAGCCTTACCCTGTTTTCTATTGTCACACTGACTCATTCATCTGCTTAACTCCTTTCTATTAATTTGATTTCTTCTTCAGTGTTCTCTTCCTGATGGTTATTATTATTTTGTTAAACTTATTCCTCTTCTACATATGTGATTATTTTATGGTATATATGTTCATGCAACCATGGACTAGAATACCCCCAACTTCTGCACTGAATGTTTGTACAATAGGCATATATAGAGATATGTTTTCAAAATTTAGTAGAATAAACTTTTTACTGAAATATATACTGTAAAATCAGAGTAAAAATTCATAATTTTCAATACATGAATCCACATGTTTATATATATGCACATATTCATGTATGTATATGTGCACATGAACATGAATATAGTTATACAGATGTGATATATAGTGATGCAAAATACTCTATTAAAAGTGAGCATATGATGTTGCTTTCTAAATATACCTCCCCAATAAAAGGATTCATGATTCTTAGAGAAGGGAATGACCTCAGAGCAAAGGAAATGCAATATTAACTGGGATATCTTATTTAGTGAGAAACAAAAGGTTTTTAAAAAATAGGAGCTGTTGAAAGAAGACAAAAGACGTTAATCTGAAAACTCTCTAAGTGACTAAAGTTAGAAAAAAAAAAAACCAGAAAAATAAGAATCCCATAAAAATATCAATATTCATATCTTTATATTAACAGAAAAATCATTAACCAAGTTGAGTAATGCAGGCCTGTAACTCCAACAACTCAGGAGGCTAAAGCAAGAAAAATGTAAGTTCAAGGCCAACTTTGGCAAGTTAGCAAGAACCTCAGTAATTCGGGAGAGGAAGAATAGAAGTCCATTGGATTGGACAAAGGAGAATGAAACAAAGGAGGCAGAAGGGGAATATGAAGAACAGTAGAATTCATAGGATATAACTTCCTTATCCTTGTATTTGAATACTTGACCAGAGTAACTTTGCATCATGTATGACCACAAAAATCGGGTGATAATTAGAATAAGTTATACTCTATGTATGTATAATATGTTAAAGTACATTCTAAAAAGAACAACAACAACAAAAAACCCAATCTCAATTTTTTTAAAAAAAGGAGGATTAGGATATAGCTTATAAGCAAAGGACCCCTAGGTTCAATCCCTAATACCAAAAATAAATAAATAAAATATCAAATGAATTATAATAATAAATATAAATTAGTAAATGTAAATATGTTTAATTAAAATATGGCATATAATATACACAATTTTATATAATTAAATATATGTGAATATTTTAATATGAATATCAATAATGGATTAATAGATTAAATAATTTCTTAAATTAATATCTGGGGAAGACCATCTACTCTTACACTTTCAATTGATAAACTCAGAAGGTAAGAAGAAAATACAAAATTCCAATCAGGCAAACACTATCATTATAACTCTTGAAGATAATATGCACTAATGGATTATAAAATAGTAAGGCAAAAGTTATAGTCAGATTGAGGCTCTAATAATCTCATACTATCATACTATAAAGGGAGAAGCTGAAAATTGGAGAAATGTGGAAGATGCCACCTTACTCAGGTTATTAAGCTTAAGTGTGATATATTAATATTAGAAACCACTTGCTATGAGGCACCAAATAGGTTTTCATAATGTCATTTCAAAAAATGTATTACACCACTGCTATGATAAGACATGATTAGACAATCCAAATTGAGGGCCATTTCACAAAATAATTGATCAATATTTTTCAAGTGTTAAAGTGCTGAAAGATAAAGGATGAGGAAATGTTATAGGCTGGAGAAACAGTAACTATAAATAATATGGAGAATGCTGTCATACATAAATAAGTAGTAAGAGAAAAAGAATATGGAGAATGAATAGAATCCTTGAAGAGAAAAAAAAAAGAATGTTCATGAAAAACTATGTGAATTTTTTTAGTTTTTCAATATAGTTTAAAGTATTTTACCAATATTAATTTACCAATTGTGAAATTGTACTGTGGTTATATAAAATATTAAAATAAAGAAAAAAGAATGAAGGAATAGAGAAAACAAATTTTTTTTCTGATTTTGATAACTTTCATAGAGGACTTAAATTAATTCAAAATACTGTATCAAAAGTTATTGGAGAAGTTTATTCACAGGCATAAACTGGTGTTCTCTTGGTATTAATAACAATATGATTAAACATATTCTATTTAGCAATCATCAATTTATGAGACTTCATAAATTAAGTCATTTAATACCTATGGCTACAGCATGAAATAAGTACTATTTCACCATCCACATTTTTCATTTGAAGAAATTGAGGTACAGAGAAAGAATATTTTGCTAAAGAACTTTGAAATCACGAAGACTTAGCTTATATTCACTGTGCTGCATAGCCTCTCCCTTGTAATAGTTTATGAAAAGTTAAATAAGGCTTAATTGGGCAGATAGTTGGACTGAAGATTGTACAGTTAAATAACTAACTTCTAAGAAAAGGAATTTTAAAATTATTAGCCATGAAATCAAAGTAAATAGCAAATACCATTACCAATATTAATTTACCAATTGTGAAATTGTACTGTGGTTATATAAAATATTAATAAAAGAATACATGTTGAATGTTGCATAGTAAAAATTTTTAAAAAGACTATTTTTATGTCAGTTTTTCTATATTTTTATTCTTTCCATTGATATTTTTCTGCTTTTTAAAATATGAAATCAGCACCATTTTTATTTCTTTTAAATGTTTCTGCATCCCAAGTCATGTTACAGTCTCCTCTGCCTTTTCTCTATTATTTTTCCCTTTTCCCATATTCCCTAAGTTTGCCTGACTCACCCTCTTCAATTCCTCTATTCCATTTTATACCTCACATTCCTTTTATACCTCACTCTAGCTGGGAAGATAATATGCCTCAGCTCTCTACATTTCCTGATATCACAGCAGCTAACAGAATAAGCATTAATTTTCATTTTCAGTATCAACATAAATCTCACCTTAACATAATCTGAAATGTTCACACAAAAATCATTATTCATATAGCAAATATCTTTGAAAACCCCACATCTTTGATGAATTTAGGTATTGACTGTTCACTGTGGCAAGCTCTGCTATGCTCTCATCCCTACCATTTGTTCCCTTATTCGGTTTCTTTAGAACAAATGTGACAAAATTCACTGTTTGGAACCTTACTACATTTAAATTGTACTTCAAAATATAGAATAATAGTCCTCATGTATGGAAACAAAGTAAGAACTGGATTTTACTTTATTAGTCCACCTTTATTTTATTAGTTTATTCTTTCACATTGCTCAGTTGTCATACTAAAGGAATGGAAGATTGTTATTCACCCTGAAAATCAGGCTTGTTAGTACAGTTAAAAACAACAACAAAAATGAACCTACACATCACCCTATTCTGAAAAACTATTTTCTCTACCTTACTCAAATTACTCATGTAAAAAATAAAAGTTTCTCTAGACAAATAACAATTCCAATTTGTCTCCATCGCCATTTGAATGAATCAATGAGTATTTTAAACTCAATATGCTAAAAAAAGAACTTCAGCATCTGCTAGCTTTGCTCCTTCAGGCTTAACAGCATCCCATGGTATTCTACCATCCCTGCTTGACTTCTCTTTCACTCAGCCAAACATTTGTAAATAGTCTTTTCAGTGAACTCCCTACATTTGCACCTTTGAACCACACCATCTGTATCTGAGGCCTTATCCAATGCAATGCACAATTTTACGTATAAAGATCTGGTAACTTAAAATGATAAATTGCTAGCAAATTAGAAAAACTTTTGTTCTTAACTAATTCACATTATACAAAAATTCAATTAATTTTCTTGCGTACCAACATTGTTTTGGTATTCACTGGGCCACTTTTACTGGAGGATCTATGAATAAGAGAAATCATGCTATGTGCTGCTTATGATACCTTCAATTATCAGAAGACTAATAATGCATGGCTATGACTGACAGCAAATCACTTTGTAATTCTGCTGACCCAGGAAGGCAGGGTTATTTGCATGTGTCAGGGAAATGTGTTCACTGCTTTTCTGTGTATATCCCTTGCAATAGAAATTTCCTATGAAGCGTAGTTGCCCTGTTGTCCTAGAGTGTGATGTTCTCCCCTTCAACCAATAAGGAGAAACAGGTAGGATGCTGTGCCAGTTCATTCTGCCTTTGGGCTTTCTCTCAATGCAATTATAAATATTTCCCTAGCACAATCTTGAGAAGATGTGAAAATTGACAAATACCCTTACTCAAAGCAAACTGAAAACACAGGAAAAGTCTACAGGGAGTGGAAATATTTATCAAGGAAGATTTGTATCTAAAGTAAAGAAGTATACCATTATTGAAGGTTTAAAGGATGTAGGGAGATGTTTGCCAGGCTGTGTTTTCTCTCTCTGAATGCAGGTATTGAAAAAATTGATTGAAATATGCCCAAGAAAGATAATTTAAAACTTTATTCAGCAGTAACAGTACATACCACCAAGTAACCTATTAATATATAGTACAAATTTGGGATACAGACCCAACACTTATTAGCTGTCTAACCTTAAACAAATTACATATCATTTTTAATAATCTACTTTTTACCCCTAAAATATATGTAGTGGGTATATCTCACTAGACTGTGAGAATTACGCGATAAAAATTAAAACACATAAAGAATATAAGAACGACTGATTCACACTAAGTTATATGTGTTTGCTATCATTGTTAGTGTCATCATTATTACTAAAAATAAATAGTTGAAAAACATTCAATATTGCTTGCCTTAACAGTACCACCAGTGATTCCTCTCAATCTTATAATAGTTGTTCAGTTAATTCTCTTCTCTATAATTGCTTTCAAAATATTTCTTATCTCTTGCAAGTTACTATCTCTCCACCACTACTTTCCCACATTTTAGCAGATGAGTTCATCTTCTAAAGTACCAGTTAAATATAAACTACTAAGCTGCAACTTATTCAAATTTTAACCATGAACTTTTTTTCTTCATGAAGTGTATCATCGAAGTTCAGTATTTCCTCTATGTTTTAATTCTTGTAACTCTCACATACTTAAGGATATTAGATTGTCAATCAACTATATTGTTGTATCCAATTTCTTCCTGTTTTGATCAGCTTTCTTAGCCACTGTGCTTAAGAACCCAACCAGCACAACTGTTGAGGAGAAAAGGTTTATTTAGGGGCTCGCGTTTTCAGAGGTCTCCCTCCATAGACAGTAGGCTCCTTTCCTTGGGGCTTGAGGTGAGACAGAACACCATGGTGGAAGAGTGTATCAGAGGGAAGCAGTTCACATGGTGATCTTTTTGTTTTTAATAGTCACTGGACTTTAAAGAACAACAGAATATCACTACTTCCTATCTTTGCGTTCTCTATTCATTTGTGTAAGTTGCTGATTTGTGGAACAGCACCTTTTTTTTCAAGGCAGGATAGTAATTATACCTGTATTTTCTTCAGTATAGATTCCTGGAGGGTATACTTACAAAAACATTTTGCTAAAAATTCTCTTGAGTCCCACAACAAAGCTTATTTCTTTATACAGACTGAGTTTTTGCTAGGTTAAATGAAAACTTTGTAGCTTGATAATTTTACCTCACATACACAGGGGTTAGAATCATATTTTTCTGATGTATTCTGTTAAGGAGAAGTGATTCGTCTTCCTTCTGTCATCTCTTTCTTTTCTGACTGCATTTGAAACCAAGGGAATGACATCATAGAAACAGGTAAAATTAGTGTTTCTATTTGTAGGTCCAGTTTAATATAAGTGCATCTTAAGCTTTACTTTGCAGAGTGCCATTTGTTTTTTCAATAGATTAATTGTGTAAGAAAATTGCCAAATTTACTTGATATTTATGTTTTAATTAATGCAAAAAGTATCCACCAAAGGATAAGTATTATGGACTAATTGAAACTGAGGGAAAGTTCCAGATAAAAAATATTACAAAGAATATTTTAAATGGACATATGTAGAATTAAAGGTCACAATTACTACAATACTGTGTGTTAAATGGGAATTTTTAAAATGATAAGTTTCAAATCTCAATTATTGATACAGTTCCCAAAACAAGAACTAACCACAATTTGATAGCAAAAGAGATAATACAAGCTAGTGTTTACAAAAAAGATACTACCTTTTACATTTTAATTTTCACCAAAAAGTGAATATTATCTACACATATTATTATATTATTTGAATATACCTCATTCATTCTTTATTGTCACATATACAAAAGGTCTGGAAAAGATACTGATGTCACGATAGCATATTTATTACTGCATGATTTTAATTGTATTTATCTACATTAGAGACTACATATCCATTAACAAAATGTAGTTGCTTAGTACAGCTTTACTGCCTAATACATGAAATGCGATCATATTACTGTTAATACAAAAGATTCATTGAAAGGAAGCCAAAATTAAATCATAAGCCTTAGAATGTGAAACAGGACCAGTAAAGACTGGAGCACACCTTAGGATAGAACAGGTCATGACTAACTTTTGCTGACTTTCTATTACATGCAGCACGCATGTTGTCTCACTCATGATTCTACAAAGAAAGCCTTTCCACAAGAAGGCAAGTGGGCAATGGTGGGAATACTGAAGAAATGAGTTTACAAATAAAAAAATGGTTAGATAAAATAAACTTATATTTGATATAGTTGGGAAGTTTATAATTCTGGTTAGTTCGCCCAAATTAAATAGCAAAAATGTTAGATAAACAAAAAAGATACTTTTGTAAACATCTGTTCAAGTTGCTGAAAAAAATTCACAAGTGAATTGGGAATATGAATTATGTATTAAAAAACAGTGGATGTAGAAGATAGCTTTCATCTGTTTATTTTTTGTTTGTTTGTTTGTTTGTTTTGTTTTGATTTTTCTGGACCAGGGTTTTCTAAATTAACAGTTGAATGCAGGGACGCATGAGAAGGTATAATACTGCATAAACTTTTTATAAAGGTCCACTTTATGAAGCAGTATTCCAAACTTAGAATCTTACACCCTCAGGGTAAGATTCAACAAGAAATAAATACAAAACTCTTTTGAAAACTTAAAATCCTTAAGTGGCCATACTCTGAACTTTCTATGTTTTTTTTTTTTTTACCCCAATATACTACTTGTGTTCTCTGAAAAACAGGAGCAATCAAAGAACTAAATTTAAATGGTCCTGGTTATTAATGGCTCTGGGTGGTTAGGAGACAGAAGTAAATGCAAATCCTGTTATAGATCCTCAAATCAGGGAACAACTAAAAATGACCATGAAAATCAAATAGCTCACAGGCAGAAAAACAAGTAAATGATTCACTACTTAGAAGCAAAATAAATAATAAACAGTGGATAAGGTCCCAAATTAGTTGAAGCATTGAAATTATCAAACATGGATTTTAGAAAAGAAATATGTTTAACAAGTTTAAAGAAAGAATACTCAAATATATCTGCAGAGAATATCAAAAAAATGACTAAGAAGCCAGCTTCTGATGTGGAATTTAAGAATTTTTGAAAGTCAACACTCTCGTTTAATAGCAAATAAAGATTTCAAAAAACTGAAAAAGCAGCAGCTTTACTTGCATTTATAAGAAGAGTAAAGTAAAGGGACATAGTTTACTCACCAAATTGGAGAATGACAGGAGAGTGCAGAGAATAACAATCTACTAGAACAGAAGCCCAGGTAACCTCTGATGGTACCAATGAAAGGCTAGGGAAACCTGAACTACAACTGATGAATTGCCAAAGCCTTCTCTGGACATGTGTAAGAGGTAAAACTCTAGGGAAATCCAAATATAGAAAAGGAGCCATACTGAATTTTACCTCTTAATATTCCAATGGTTTCACACAGTGTTTATCAGTGAGTTTTTCCTTCTTACTTCTTCCAAGGGAAGGAGAAAAAAGGCCCAATTTTGAAATATCCTAGAGTGTTTCATCTTTCTTAATAAGGACTAACCTAAGGGAAAATGATTTATTCTCAGAATATAAAATAGTGGGATTTTATTAGAGCCTAATTGTCCTAGGGATAGGGAAATACTGAATTCCACTCCCTTCTATCTATCCATGTATAAGTATGAAAATACACAATCCTAGCCCACTCTAGGTATCCTGCCCCATGCAAGGGGGAGTAGGCAGAGCAGCACATGCGAATTTTACAGTCCAGGAGCACAGGCTCATTAATAAGACTGAAACATAACTGGAACTATAGGTTATTTCCTGCCCTGTCATACTTTTTACCAGATTACTAAGATCCTATTTACAGCAATATCTTTTACCCAGGATATTAGGCCCAACTACCAAGGGAAAAAATAATTACAAGATGTACTAAAAAGAAATAACAAATTTTAAAGAGGCTGAGCAAGAAACAAAACCAAACATGGCAGTGGTGTTCAAATTATCAGATTGAGAATTGGAAAAAAACATTGAGTAATATGCTAATGACTCTAATAGAGAGCATCCAAAAACATATGGATAGTACAAACAGAGGGAAATGCCAAGAACCAAAAAGTAATGTTATAGATAAAAAAAATAAGAACATAAATTATGCTTTAGATGGTCTTATTAGTAGATGACAACATTGTGAGAAAAATGTGTGAACTTGAGGATTATCATATACAACGCTCCACAACTGAAATATAATCACAAAACATTGAACAACAACAAAAAAAGAAAAACAGCATATTCAATGACTATGGAAAAACTACAAAAGATGTGACAATCATATAATGGAAATACTAGAAGGAGAAGAAAGGAACAAAAGAAGGAATAAATATTTGAAACAATAATGAAATTAAGAATTTGCCAAATTAAAGTGAGATACCAAACCACAGATCTAGGAAGTTCATAGAACACATTTAAACATATATAGGCATATAATTTTCAAACATAAAATTAAATATAGAGAAAAATCCTTCAAAGTAGCCTGATGGAAGACACGCGCGCACACACACACAACTGAGAGAGAGAGAGAGAGAGAGAAAGATAGAGAGAGAGAGAGAGGGAGAGAGAGAGAGAGAGAGGAAAAAAACTCATTATCAGCAGATACAGATAAAAGTTATGGGCTGGGGATGTGGCTCAAGCGGTAGCGTGCTCGTCTGGCATGTGTGCAGCCCAGGTTCGATCCTCAGCACCACATACAAAACAAAGATATGTTGTGTCCGCCGATAACTAAAAAATAAATATTAAAATTCTTTCTCCCTCTCTCACTCTCTTTTTAAAAAAAAGATAAAAGTTATATCTGATTTCTCCTCCGAAATCATGCAAGAGAAGGAGTACAAAAATGTTTAGTAGTTTGAAACAAAAGAAAAAAAAAATAAAAAGAGGCAACTTAGAATTTCATAGCATGATAAATTATCATCCAAAAATGAACAAGAAATAGACCAAAAACACAAACAAACAGAAAAGACAAGAGTTTTTTTTTTTTTTTCACTAGACCTGCCTTGCAAGACATGTTTAAAGAAGTTCTCCAGTGATAAAGAAAATGATATACTTGGAAAACACGTATCCACGTAAAGAAAGGAACATTAGTAAAGAAATAAAAGAGGGTGAAATACAACATTTTAAAATTATTCTTAATCTAGCAAATATTAAGTAATTCAAAATAATAATAGTGACAATATAATCCATAATGTATTCTTATGGAAAAGTGAAACAAATTATGTATGATGCAAAGGATAGGAGGGAGTAGTTAGAATCATTGTGCAATTATAAATTCCTTGCCCTACTCACAAACAGGGCAGTTATTTATAAATATATTCTTAAAAACATGAACATAGATTAGGTGTAAGTATATGTAGTAAACGTTAGAATAATATTAAGAGATTTGAAAAAGAAAAAAGCAATTAAACATATATGTTAAGAAAAGGAGAGAAAAGATAATCATATTGAATGCTCAATCAATATCACAAAAACCAAAAAAGAGTGTAAAACAAATATATAAGTAAATATTAGGTTAAGAAATAGAAGACATGAACAGATATTTGTAGGTAATAATACAACTGTATCAATATTCAATTTTAACATCAATTGTCTAAATGTATCAATTAAAAAACTGATAATATAGTGGACTAAAAGCATCACTCAACTGTATGGTGTCTAAGAGAAATGTATTGGAAATAGGAAAACAATATGTATTAAAAATGAATGGTTTGGGTTAGTTAATGTAGATCAGTGGTAGACTGTTGATGGCAAAGCACCAATTCAATCCCAGCACTACAATAAATAATAAATGAATAAAAAACAAAATACTTTGAAAAATATATGCTGTCGTAACATTGATTTTAAGACCAATAACTCTATTAATTTCAGACAAAGCAAATTTCAGAGCTAAAAATGTTAATAGGATTAAAGGCAGTCATCATTCAATAATAAAGTGGTCAATTGTCAAAGATGATTATACCAATGAAGAACATGCTAACACCTATCAATGGAGCATCAAAATACTTGATGTAAAAATTGGTATACTTGTGAAAAGAAATAAATTAATCCAATCTTATGGATGGGGCTTGAACATCATTTCAATCTCAAATGGACAGATACAATAAGCAAAAATCAGTAAGGACATCCTTAGTCAAAAATAACAATGATAAGTTAGATATACTTGATATCTTTAGACTACTTCATCCAACAATAGCAGAATTTATACTCTTCTCAAATTCATTAGAAATATTCACCAAAACTAAACACATTCCATGCCATAAAACACACCCAGACAATTTAAAGTAGAAATCATATATCTTTTCTGAAATTATGTAGAAATAAATTAGAAATCAATAACAGAAAGATAGCTGGGAAATCGTAATTCTTGAAGATTTATAAAAGATAACTAAGTAACACAAAATTTATATCAGAATACTGAAAAAAGCAGTCTAAGCTAAATGAAAATAAAAATGCAAGTTATCAATTTTTGAGAAGAGTTCAGGGATTTGAATATCCTTACCAAACTAATATTTAGTCATATCTCTAGCCCAAAGTATTAATATATATTTGATGAAGCAAAATAGTACTTAGAGGAAAAATTATGGTATTGAAGGCGTATATTAGAAAAGAAAAAAATCTAAATCAGTGATGGAAATGTTCACCTTAGGAAACTAGTAAAAGTGGAAAAAAATTAAATACAAAGTCACATATTTAAAAAAAAAGTTAACTGAAACTTGGCACAGTGGCACATACCTATAAACCTAGAGGTGCGGGAGGCTGAGGCAAGAGGATCATGAGTCCAAAGACAGCCTCAGCAAAATCGAGACACAAAGCAACTCAGTAAGATGATGATATAAATAAAATACAAATAAAAGGACAGAGGATGTGGCTCAGTGGTCACATTGCCTCTGAATTCAATCCCTGCTACAAAAAAAAAAAATAAAAAATTAAAAAACAATAATTTGACAACAGAAATTAATAAAATTGTAAACAAGAACTTTGTGAAGAAAAGTTTTTTTTTTTTTTGAAAAAAATATAAAATTCTTTTAGGATAATTAAGAAAAATAGAAAAAATAGAAGGTGAAAAGATAAAAATTATTAAGAATATAATTAAAGAGAGAATATGACTACCAATCTGACAAATATTAAAATAACAATAAGAGAATGCTATTGACATCTCTATTCCCCAAATTTGATAAGTTTCATTAAATGGGCCAACTCATGAACAGACACTATGCTTGTCAGCTTTCCATCATTATAACATAATACCTGAAGTGATCAATTTATAAGAGAATATGTTTGGGCTAATAATTTTTTGTGTTTCAGGCAATGATCACTATAGATGGGTCTCTAAATCTCAATCCTCCTACTCTGTCAGTCTCCTGAGTCACTGGAATTATAGGATTCCATTGCCATGCCAAGTTTAGAAGATTTTTTTTTTTAATTTTTTTTGTTGTTGTTACTTGGGGATTGAACCCAGGGCTGCTTAAACACTGAGCCACATCCCCAGCCCTTTTTATTTTATTTATTTATTTATTTATTTATTTATTTGTTTGTTTTTGAGACAGACTCTCCTAAGTTGCTTAGGGCCTCAATAAATTGCTGAGGTTGACTTTGAACATGTTCAATCAGCTGGGCCAGCAAAAGACTCTTAATTCTAAATCTCTCTCAATCCAGTGAAGCTGACAATCCAGATTAATCATCACAATAGCTAGATATATAAAATGTGGTAAATCCAGATAAGACAATATTATTCAGTAGTAAGAAAGAAATATCAATCCAGAAAAAGACGTAAAGAAAACTTAATTGCATAATACCAAGTAAAAGAAAGCATTCTAAAAAGTGTACTTTTAGAATACTGTAGATTCCAATTATATGAGATTCTGAAAATGGAAAATCATGGAGTTAGTAACTAGATTAGTAGTTGACAGGGAGTAGGGATGAGAGAAGAATGAAGAATTGAAGAACAAAAAATGCTTAAGGTGACTATATTACGGTATAATTCTATAATGGTAGATGCATATGATTATATATTTATCTAAATCCATGGAAGGTATAACAGTAAGAATCAACCCTATTGTATGATATGGTCTTTGTGTGATACTGGTGTGCTAATGTAGTTTCTTTATTTGTAACAAACGTACCACTCTTATGGAGTATTTTAATAATAGAGGAGGCTATTTACATACCTGAGAAATCATATTTGAAAAATTTTTGTAATTTCTGCTCAATTGTACTGTGAACAGAAAACTGCTCTGAAATAAAGTCTCCTTAAAAAAAGATAGGATTATTTTATAATATATTTTTAAATAGTAATAGATATTATAATAATTTTATGATTATGTATGTGTTGCAATTAAATTTCAATAGATAATGTTTAGAGATTAAGAAAGATTAGAAGTAATTTTCCAGAGCTGAGCTTGGTGAGGTACAAGAAACAAAACCTGAAAGACAATTTCAGAGACACAAAGATAGTATAAGATCCTAAATTTTTTAATGATTGTTGCTGGAAGCAGAATGAGGATTGACAGAGGAAAAGATAGTTTTCTGTATTCTGTTCAGTGACAATAAACAGCAACCAAAGGATCTGAGGAAAAAAAAAAAAACTCAATCAGATTAAATTAAACAAAAATTATCATACAGGCATTATTATGGAGAATGCCAAAAGTGTTACAGATCAAAACAACAGCCTGAAATAAGAAATTACCTTCCAAAGTGAATATTTATATTTATAAAAATAACTACAATAGCAATCGTTAACATAAAATTACAGTGATATGACTATCAAGACTACAAGAAGGTATATTTGTCAAATTTAAATGTCAGCCAGTATGGAGTAGATCATGCCTAAGTTAGAACTCCTGTTATCACGAGTAATGTATAAATGTAATATAAAATATAATTTATAAGTGTAATGTAAAATGCCATAAGGAAAAAATTAATTTTCCGATTCAAAAAGGAAAAGTATGAAATACATGCATAATCACGTGCAGTCTACTCGGGAATATTCTTTAACAGATATGGGCCTCCTATCCTGCATAATTACCAGATCCTAATTTGGGGGACATAATCACTTCTACAAATATTACCATGACTCTTAGTTCAACTCCTAGATAAGAAGTCAGCAAACCACAGTCTTAGATTCTAACCTGACCTTTGACCATTTATATTTTTAAATAATTTTATTAGAACATAGCTACAAACTTTGACTGAAACATGCTTTATAGCTCATGCTCTAATCTTCTCTCTGTATAAGGATTGAGTCCTCATACAGAGACTTTATGATACATGAATATAAAATATTTATTAAAGTCTTTAGTAAGAAATTTCATGGACCCTTGTTCTAAAACAGTACTCTTACATTGGTTTTAGGAATAATTCTTAGGTCATATTCTTTCTTCTCTGGAAGCTAATAGCACTCATCCCACTTCCTGCATATAGGAGAATAAGAGCTAAGATTTATTAGAGGACTAAGACATTCACAGGATTTGCCATTCTGGACCCAATGTGTCTTTACCAGGATAAGGATGTATTAAAATATTAGAAGAGGACTTTCATATCATAAAAGGAAATCCAATAACTACATATATATGTATTTATATATGCATACATATTTTACATATATATATACAAATATATGTATAGATGTATTTATATATGTATATTTTGTGTGTATATGAATATATGTTTATACAATACATATATATGTATATATATATATATATTTAATTAATAGAACTAATAGAAGAAATAAGACCAAAATAGTAGCTGAATATATAACCAGAATTGTATATATAAGAGCATAGAAAATTTTAACCATATAATCAATGAAAATACCTAATGGACATACATACAATGCTACAACAAAAAAAGAATAATATATGTTGTCTTTAAAACAAAAAGGCAATTTTAATATTTATAACATTTTCAACCATGAAGCAAATCATATCAACAGTAAATATCAACAGTAAATCATAAAGAATATAATTTCTCATTAATTGGTAATTATTCTAAAAAAATTAAAAGGTTAAATAAACAATATGTGTATTTGGAAATAATAATTCACATGCCCAAGTGACCATTTCATAAAAGATATGTCAAAAGAAAATATCATGGGGCTGGAATTGTAGCTCATTGATAGAGCAGTTGTCTAGCATGTGTGAAACAGTGGGTTCAATTCTCAGCACCACGTAAAATAAAGCATTTAAAACTAAAAAAAAATTTAAAAAAGAACATATCATTTATTATGTTTCAAGTATTTTTGTTAAAAATAAAGTGTACTGCATGCTCTATAGGCATATAGCATGATGTTTTATTATATGTATATCATTTGTATGTCACTTTATAAGCAATATCTCTATAATGGCTGTATATGATTTTATATGTGTGTGTATTTACTGAAGTGGAACAAATTGATATATTCATCATTTCATATAGTTACCCACATTTCCTCCATTTGACAAAACTATTGATAATCTACTCATTTAATGTAAATCTTGGCTATGTATATTAAGCTTCTAAGAATTTGAAACATCATCCCAAGACAGAATCAAGCTAAAAGAGAATGAAGCTTTTCTCACAAAGAAACATGAATTCTATTATTTTCAAATACTGATACACTCAAGATGCAAATGAAACTCATGCAAATTTTAAGGGAGTTGTAGTAATGAAAGAAACACCTATATACTAAAATTGACAAATACTGTTTAAACACCAAAGAAGCCTCTGGACCTTGAAGTATGATAGAAGAAAGATGTAAATGCCACAGTATTAAAAACGTGAACAATTTCTTATTTAAAAGAAATATACCTCAGATATGGATCCCAGAGCCCAGAATGTATTCCCATAAATCAGAGAGGAAAAAAAAATGGAAATGCCACATTTATTTTCTCTCTCTTTGTAGAAATGGTTCCTGGTCAAAAAATGCTTTGAGTGCAGAATATAACGGTTATAAATGTGTGTCTGTGTACATTTAAAAATTTCTATGGACTAGTTACTATTAAGTGTATTTTCATTGTTCTTCAGTTTGATTGGTACTATCTTATGCTATAGGTCTGCATGTCTTTTCCTTGTCAATTGAGTATGAAGGAGGATGATAAATCTGTATTTTTAAATTGCAATTCTCCTAATTAAAAACTTTCTCTCAAGAGTCTTACCCACATCAAGACCTAATGCTGGACTTAAAGAACTGGAATTTAAAACTTGTTACGATTGGATAATACTTTAGGGGAACAAGCATAAGAATATTTTAATGCAGTAAATAATGTGAGTACTTTGTTATTTTCAGATCTTTGCAACTCTTGCTATCAAAATATGGAGTCTTTCTTTACTATTTAAGTCTAGTTTGCATGTTTATTTGACAATAAAATTCATAATGCTCTGTATGTTCTAAGATGAGGTCTTTAGAATCCTTACAGGTTTTTTGTTTGTTTGTTTGTTTGTTTGTTTGTTTTGCCCTTTTAAATGTTGATTTTACATGAACAACCCTGTAATTTCTAGTTTACTCTAGTGGATGTAGAAGAAAAGATCTAGCCATACCAGCCATCCCAAATGATGCCCTAAATGTAGGTTTAATTCTACCAAACAGTACATGATACAAAATGATTTTTTTTTTGCTAGGAAAAGTCAAATTAAAAATTCACACCCAAGTGGGGTGTCAGCATCTGCCTGCAATCCCAGTGCCTCGGATGACTAAGACAGGACAATGGTGAGTTCAAAGCTAGCCTCAGCAAAAGCGAGGTACTAAGCATTTCAGTGAAACCTTGTCTCTATATAAAGTACAATATAAGACTGGGGATGTGGCCCAGTGGTCAAGGGCCCCAGAGTTCAATCCCCAGTACCCCCCCAAAAAAACAAATTCACACCCAAAATTTTATGAGTAAATAAATAATTATTGTTTCTAAATACTAACTTATGAGGTGATTTATTCCTGAGCAACAGATATGCCTAAATAGGACTGTTCATTATATGAAAAAATATTTAAAATGACCTAATATTTTCAATATAAAACTCAAGATCAAGAAAGATTCATATTCCTATTGCTCACTGTGGGAGTGCAGAATATCTCTCCTAAGGTTCAAAGATATTCTGGGGAACCCCTTGGTGCTATGATGCCCTGTAATTAGCAAAGTAAAATCATAACTATCAAATACAGTGAAATTTTATATTGGTCCACACACTTCAGCTAAAATTTTTGCTGGGGATGAAAAGAATATAAAATAAGTAGGAGAAAATAGTTTTAAACACTAGATGTAACCCTCTGACCACCTAATATGTATTTTTTTTAATTTTATGTATATACATAATTTTTTGCTCAGAGCATTAATAAAATAGCATACTATAAACAGTGTTTATTATGGGTCAGGATTATTCCAAGGTCTTTGTAATGCTACAATTATTTGTCACATTGATTCCATGAGTAAGGTAATAACATGTTAAATCTAACTTCTATTAGTAACTATTACTCACATTTTACTCATTATTATCGCATTGTTATCCACATATGATAAAACAAGTTTGATCTTAAAGTTTTTATAAAACAATTAGAACCACTAGCAGCCTCTCAAAGACTTCTTAATCAGTTATGTAATGGGATAAGTTCAAATAATTACTTGAAGGGATATTTGGTACCAAGTAACTTCTCTGTTAAAAACTCCCTCAGCAAAGTGTTATTCTAAATGAAGTCAATAATGTTAAACAACACCAATACAGTTATTTAATTTTTTTCAAGCAGATTTAACATCCTTTCAAAATGGTATAAAAATGCTTTTTTATTTAATACATTAAAAATAATATATAATGGGTTATTGTGTAACATATCACATTAATATGCAAATATATTATGATTTAAGACCTATAGTACAGAGGAGTAAATCTCATTTTTTTAATTTTTAAATTGTATTTATTTCAATTTATATATAAAATAAAAATTATGCATATCAATAGAGTAACATGATGGTTGAAATATATGTATACATTACATAATGTTTAAATTAAACATTTATTTAAGATTAAACATACCTATCTCCTCAAACATTTAATATTATTTATGGTAATATCTTTCAGAATCCTCAAACATTTAATATTTATTTATGTTAAAAGCTTTCAAATCCTTTCTTCAACCTTTTAAAAAATACACAACACATTATCACTATTTATAGTTACCCCACTGTAAAATAGCACTTCAGAGCTTCTTTCTTATAACTGTAACTTAGAAACCATTGAGAAACTTTCTCCCCATCCCCTCACCTTTATGCTCCCCAGTCTCTGATAACCACCTTTTGATTCTCAACTTCAGTGAGATAAAAAAATTGAGATTCCATATAAGTGAGTTCATGCTGTGCTTGTCTCTGTGTGCCTGGCATATTTCACTTAACATAACAATCTCCAGTTCAATCCATGTCATCCAAAATGACAGAATTTTATTGTTTATTTATAAGAAGATAGAATTCCAATGTGTATATGCATCACATTTCCTTTATTCATCAGTTAATAGACACTTAGTTTTTTTTTAATTTATTTATTGGCTGTTGTAAATACTTTAGCAATCAATATCTGAATATAGATGCTTCTTAAATTGATTTTTAAAATTAATTTCCTTTTTATATATACCGATAGTGGGATCGGTAGGTCATATGGCAGTTCTGCTTTCATTTTCTTAAGAAACTTACATAGTGTCTTCCATAAAGCTGTACGCATTTACATTCCTACCAACAGTGTGCAAGCATTTCCTTACTCCACACCTTTGCCAGCACTTATCCTTTGTCTTTCTGATAAGAGGCATTCTTACTAGGATAAGATGATATCCCATTATGGTTTTAATTTGCAGTTCCCTGAAAATTAGTGATGTTGAGCAAATTTTAATTTCTGCTGGTCATTTGTATCTCTTTTGAGAAATGTCTGTACATTAATTTGCTCCTTTTTAAAAGAGGTTATATGAATCATTTTTGAGTTTCATGAGTTCCTTATGCATTTTGAATGTTAGCTTTTTCTCAAATGTGTGTTTTGCACACATTTTCCCATTGTCTAGATTGTTCTATATATTGCACTTTTTATTGGTTATGTTTAGTTATATATAACAGTAAAATCCATTTTGATATAATTGTCCAAGCATGTAATGTATATTATTCTAATTAAGATCCCAGTCTTGTGGGTATACAAGATGGTAAGATTCACTGCGGTTTATTCATACATGTACATAGAAAAATTATGTCAAATTCACTCCTATTCCTCCATCCTTTCTCCTCATTCCTGTTTATCTAATCTAGTGAACTTCTATCACATATCAGAAACAACAATCAATCATTGGTTTACTGGAAATGGCTTATTTCCCTTAGCTTGATAGTCTCCAGATCCATCCATTTACTGGCAAATGTCAAAAATTCATTTTCTGATTGGTTGGTTGGTTTGGGGGCAGAAGCTTATAAGTTTGATATAAGCCCATTCTCTTTTTTCATTTTTGCTTTTGCTTCCTGTGCTTTTAGATCTTCACTAAAAATCTTCCTATTACAATGTTCTGAATCATTCTCTGTATGAATTTCAGAAGTTTCATAGATCAAATCTTACATTTATGTCTTTAACTTATTTTGAATAGATTTTTGTAACTAGTAACTGATGGGGTTTAGTTTCAGTCTTTTGCATGTGCATATTTAATTTTCCCAGACTAATTCTATTTATTGAAATGACTGATTTATCCAGTGTGTGTTAATAGCACCTTTTCTGATAATCAGATAACTCTGGATAAATGGGTTTACTAATAGTTTAAATATTGTATTTTTCTCATATATATTTCTGTTTTTCAGAAAATACAATGCTGTTTTGACTAAGATTTCTTTGCAGTATATTTTGACCTCTCATATTATAGTGCCTAATGCTTTCTTTTCTTTGTTGAAAATGGTTTTGGCTATTGAAGTTTTTTTTTTTTTTTTTAGTTTTATATAAATTTTACGGTATGTTTTCTATTTTTTGAAGAACCTTTGGTACCTGGATTGTGTTTTATTGAATCTGCATATTACCTTCTGTAGCATGACCATTTTAGCAATGTTAAATATATATGTATATATAGATACATAGATATTTTAATTTTCCCCATATATGTACACATACATAGGAAAAATCAGAAAAAAAAAACATCTGTAGCAAGTGATCACATAGTGGCAACTTGTATATATTTTTTTCTAGTGCTTGTTTTATAATTCCTTTACTTCAACAAATATCATGGCTTGTTGATTTTATTTTTCATTAGATTTCTTTAAATAGAAAACAAATTTTGATGACACATAAGCTTAAGATTTGGACCCTTTTGAATCATTAATGTTCCATCACTTTTCTTTTGCTTTTCTAAAACTAAATGTTTTCAACTGATATATGCTATCATAATAAGCATACATATTTATGGGTACCATGTGATATTTTGCTAGATGTACACACTGTGTTACATTATAGGGAAGTTCTGCATTTTGGGGGCTGTAATTTGACCTTGTTAATGACAGGGCAGGACAGTATTGAAAGTACCAGCAGGGGATCACCTGCACTCCTGAGAGACCCATCCTATTGCTACTCAACAGCAATCCAAATGTCTCTCTCTCTTTCTCTCTCTCTCTCTCTCTCTCTCTCTCTCTCTCTCTCTCTCTCTCTCATTTTTATGGGTACATTACAGTTGTACATATGGTGATATTTGTTGCTACATATTATTACACACACACAAACACACACACATACACATACAAGTAATAATACAGTTTGGGCAATATCTCATCAGAACACTTCTCTCCTATCCCCTCCTTACTTACCCTTAATCCCTTTCCTCTATTCTACTGATATCCTTTACTTTTCATAAAATCATACCTTCACCTTTCTTTTCATTTTTTCTCTCTAGCCCACACATATGAGAGAAAACATATAACCCTTGACTCTGTGAGTTTGGCTTATTTCAATTAACAAGATGGTGGCAAGTTCTGTACATTTTTCTACAAATGGCATAATTTTACTTTTTTATGACTTATGACTGAAAAAAAACTTCATGGAAAACAGACACATAGACCAATGGTACAGAAGATAAGATACTTCTAAAGTCTCCTGGTCCTTGACAAAGGTGCCAAAACATACACTGGAGGAAGGATAATTTCTTTGACAAACGTTGCTGGAAAAAACTGAATATCCATATGTAGAAGAATGAGACTAGACCCTTATCTATCACCCTTCACAAAAACAACTCAAAATGGATGAAAGACATAGAAATTATGTTATGCAACTCCTGGGAAAAAATATATATTTTCAACATTCCAGCATATAGACACTTTCTCAAAAGGACCCTCAAAAAAAGAAATACAAATAGTCAACAAATATGTGAAAAAATGTTCAACATTATGAGCAATTAGGAAAATATAAATCAAAATTATAGTACTTCATATGACACCAGTCAGAATTAAAATCATCAAGAATACAAATAAAAAATGCTGGAGAGGATGTGGAATAAAAGGAAAAGTTTTACACTATAGGTGGGATTGTAAATTAGGATAACCATTACAGAAATCAATATAAAGTTTCTTAAAAGACTAGACATGAAGCCATCATATTAGCCAGTTTTACCACTATTTGGAATTTATCCTAAGGAATTAAAGCCATCCACTATAGTGATACCTGCAAATTTACATTTATAGCAGCATAATTCACAAAAGTCAAACTATGAAATTAGTCTCAGTTTCCATCAATTGATGAAAGGATAAAGAAAATGTGGGATATATCCAATTGTCTCTTGATCATCAAGAGCATTTGTACTCATGAATATACTAATCCTTTCTTTAACATTGATCCACTTTCATGAAGAGCCATCTGCTGAAAAGATTGTGAAAACTTTTGGCTAAATAAAAATGTAACTAATATGTTTGTTGGTCAGTGTTTCACAAATTTGCCTTGGAAAGGACTAAATAGAGTTATAAGTGGAGTCCAGTGTGACCTGAAACAGTTCAAGAATCAAATGGGAATCACAGCCAGATATCAGGGGAATAAATTAAACCTGAAGGAGGATAGGGTCACCTAGACAGACTCCTGACCCATGGGTAATGATTAGACCAGCCAAGGGAAATCCTCACCTCAAAGAACCTCAGAGGCCCAAAATGTAGCACAGATTCGTTGTGCAAATTCAAGACCTCACTCCATATGTCAAGAAGATATAATGAACACTTTCCATCTGGGAAAGAAACAGATGGAAAAGTTAGTATTCAGAAAGACTGAGCAGTTACCTTAAAGTAACTATTGTACTTTAAACATAATCTTTACAAATTATATGGTCTAATGGCACTCTTCATTCTAATACCTATTTACTTCTCTGTATGGCTACTAGACCCTTAACTCCATGTTACAGAATTTATTATTTTATTTGCTATCTATTGTGTTTTTAACAGACAAAACAGTTTTTATAGAACATGAGATATTCAGGAAATATCTGTGAGATAAACAACTAGATGGCTTCACAGGTTTAGGACAATAGGCAGGAAGAATGGAAAGAAGTAGAACCCTAAAGTTTTTAAAGAGGGAAAATATGCCACACAGGGAAAGAGAGTAGACCCCACACTCTGCAGAGGGAGAACATAATCTCGCATACAATCATTTAGTGCCAAGAAGTATTTTTTATACCAGCGAAAAAATAGATATGTCTGCTTTATATGATTTGTATAAGTATTTTGTATTGTTTTTGCCTAACATTAGAGCAATTCTTTGCTGAGGGGATTCTATGACAGAAAATGCATTTCATTCCCTGTCAAATTAGGCTCATTTTGATTGAATATTCTTTTTATTTGCTTTCACAATGGAATTGACACACTATCCATAGACAATAATGTTAAATATTTAAAAGACCTAATTTTCTTGAAATTCCATTTAAAATACAATCTATTTTTTCTTCTGTAATTTATGATCTGTTATTATGGGCATAGTAGGCAGAATTAGAAAATACATAAAAACGTTCTTTTTTAATTGTCTGTCATCTGATATATTCTTAATATATAATTCCAATTTATCTCTTGGTTTCCTAGTCTCCAGGCTAAACAATTATCATCCCTTAACCTTCTTTTAGGGTCATATTCTTAATCCTTTAATCATTTGGGGGACTCTCTCTTAATCCTCTGTGGTTCTCTTTTAAGTTGCAGAGCAAAAACTAAATGTGATACCCATGAAAGGTTTTAACTGTGTTAAGATGCAGAGTATAATAGGAAATTTATCTCATGGTATCAACACATTCTTCTTCTCTCCATGTGTCCAGAATTGCACATTTTAATAACTAAGGAATAACATTGTGCACTCACGTTCATCGTGTTAGTTCATCTTGTTACCCACTGCTAATGAATAGCTCCCATTGGGATTATGAAGCAGAGAACCAAAGACATCACTTCATAGGATCAAATGTGAATTATCCTTTCACAATAAAAGAAGAATCATGCAAATCCAGTGACTTTCCTCAATACTGAAATGACTATCAATTATAGCTTACCTTGGACATATTATCTACCAGTATGGATAGTTTAAGGTTCATTTTATCTTCTATCACTATATTGAAAGGTCTGGGCAGCCCAACATGGAGCAGAAAAAGTTGGGTGGATCGATTTTTAAATTAAGCAATAATTTCCAACATATGCCAGAGAACAATATATATATATATATATATATTTGCTATTTTAAAACACTCAGACTAAAAGTGACATTTCTTGAATAACAGTTTCATGATATTCTACTACCAAAATAAGAAGTGTTTATGTAACAGTTTCATAAATTTCTCTAAAGGATTCTTATAAAGGAATTCCCAAACACTAGTCAGGGCAGAGTAGGGGAGCATAAAATTTGTCTAGTAAGGCACACTTTTTTTGTTGTTATTTACTTTTAAAATGTATGTTTTAAATTAATTATAGAATAACACGAATTTTGGAAGGGATATATCGATGTCTTATGGGAATTTCACACAACCTTTCCCCAGATTAACATCTTGCAACACTACAATATAGTAAAAAAAAAAAAAAAAACAAAAAAACAGGGATATTGACATCGGTACAATTCATAGAGCTTGTTCTGAACTAATGAGTTATAGAAGCTACATAAATTTAGATGAATGTAGATCTGGGAATCTATATCTGTGTGTATTTGTATGCAAATCCCTATGCAATTTTATCCAATGTATGGGTTCATGCAACCCTTTCAAAAATCAAGAAACCTAACTGTAACATGAAAAAAAAAATTTATGCCTTTTTAGATAATTTCTTGAACTCCACCCTTTGTCTCAAATCATTGAAAAATAACTCTTCCATATCATTAATTATGTTATTTCATAAATGTTATGTAAAAGAAATAATATATTATTAATTTTTTTGTAATTTAGGAGCTTTAAAAAATTTATTTCAGAACCTTAAAACCAAACAAATTTAATTTGGAAATTAAGAAATGGAAGCACGCAATTCACATTTTTAAAAGTTGGTAAAGTTATTTCATAATACTCTTTGGATAGCTAGCATTGAGAGAATTGGCAACAACAGAATAAAAGATCTGATAAGTAAAATAAATTCATAATAATTGGGGCTATTCTATTAATATTAAGAAATTCATGGATCATATATTGAATTATTTTACATTTGCCAAGAAAATCATATATATTGTGATTTAACTTACAACATGTTAGCAAAGGTTCTATTTAACTTATAATTCTCTCTATAATACTTATGCCACAGTATTTTTGCATGAGATAATTATGAAATTGAAGAATTCCAAAAATTATTCATTAAAATTATTAATGTTCAATACCAAAATTCAGTTCTTAAACATTCTTTAAAATCAGTTGTGGAGGTATATGATAGAACTCCTAAAACTATAATATGGAAAAGTTAAACTACATAAGTTAATTTACAGATGATAAAATTGCAATGTAGACAATTTTAAAAAACCTACAAATAAAAATTAAAACAAATGCCTTTACTGAAGTTTCTGGACACAGTATTAAAATACAAGATTAATTATACATAAACTTATTTTACTGTTAACATGTTTCAAACTCAAATATATATATANTTCTTTACATTAGCACATTTTACCACAAATATATATATATATATATATATATATATATATATATATATATATATATTAAAAATCATGTATAGCACTTGTATTCAGAAAATTACAAAATGCTAATGAAAGAGATCTAAGATATTCTAAGTAAGTGGAGTGATATTCTGTGTTCATCTCTTGGAGGACTCACTATAGCAAAGATGTAATGTATTTCCCATTAAATTTTAAAAACACAATATAAGTATTGACAAGACCATGATAAAATTAACATGAAAAATGAAGTAGGATGACTATAATAATTTTGAAAAAAAAGTGGGAAGGATCACTTTATTTGCTTTAAAAGTTAATTATATAACTGTAGAAATCAAGAGTGTGGTACTGTGGATAACTAGGACACATATATCAATGCAATGAAATATGTTGCCTCAAACTAGAAACATACAGGTGTGGCTGACTATTTTTATAAAATGTTTCAAGAACAACACAAAAGAAAATCTTGTACTTTTTAAAAATGGTGGTGGTATACTTGGATATCAAAAATAAATAGATAAATCTCAAAATTCACCACTACACAAAAAATACAATTAAATGTCATAAGCAGAGAGATCCTTCTCAACATTAAAATTTTTCAAGTTGTGAGATTATCTTTGCCAAGAGCAACCACTAATATTTTTATTTTTATTAATTGAAAATAAAGTTTTAACATTCTATATTTTGATGACTGAATAAAAGAATTAGAAGAAAATCAAAAAAGAAAAAAGAAAAAAAAAACCTTTAACTACAATCAACATAGCATATTAATGAGGGATTATTAGTATATTAAAACATGACATAAAACTACTTTTTCATAATTTTTCACTTATGTAGTTTCTCCTACACTTCTATTATCCCAGTTATATTTTTAAAGTAGTACTATATTTTCCTGGAGCCTGAAAGTAGAGGAGGTGGGCATAACCTATTAAGCCCCAAGCAAGTTGTCTTTGAAATCTTTTTCCTGTTTTCCTCAGGAAGTTCTTCACACTAAATCCCACTGGTTTTGCTACACATTTAAATATAGCATGGTGGGCTTCATTTTGTTGTTAGATCCAGTCTCCACCAGAGCTGGATCATACCACTGTGCCCCATTTTTCACTTATTTCTGAATCTTGTTTTTATTTCTTAAATTTCTCATACCTCAAATATTTCTATTCTAACTCACTTTGCTAGTTTGGGGAAACTGAGTAAACATCACACAGGTCGTGATTTTCTCCATCTCTTATAAATCACCTGTTCTTTGGTATTCTGATGTAGCAACACAAACTGGACTTGGACACTTTTCATTGAATATATCATGTAGGATTTCATGTGAAGGTGTTATTCTTACTTTATTTTTAAGATAGCTTGTGGATCTGTGCTCTATGTTGTTGTTTCATGGATTCTCAAGAGAACTCCAAGGTGAGACTGGAAGGAACTTTTTCTCAGTATTTTCTCCATATTTTTAATTTGGTTTCATTTGCATGCCCCTTCACCTCATTTGGAATTCAATATAAATGGGCTTTCTCTGGCTAAGTTACAGGTTCCAAATGAATTTGTTATGGAAATTGCACTTGTACATTATTTCATTTTTCTTTGCCACCGTAAGTAAATTATTCTTGACATTTTTGGATCTCTCAAAGTACAGAAACAGCTGTAAAATTATATAATATTAATTGCAATGCTGTTCATGTTGTTTTGTATTTCTCAAATATTCTCCACGATTACAATTCACTTTGCTTCCATCTGGGAAAAGGTAACCATACCATAGAAAAGATGTATACTTAAATAAATAAACAAATAGAACAAGCAGGTAATGTGAGAAAACTAATTAAATAACACATTTTTTCCATTCTCATATATAGTTCTATTCATTTGTCTTGGCAATAAGAATGCCATTTGTCTGATACATTGTTTTTTTTTATGATGCAAAGACATATTATCAAGACTGAGAAAAAGGAAATCAGCAACAACCTACAAAAAGGTTACTGCAAAATCTATGACAACATATTTTAATCTTTCTGATATTTCTTTCTGTTAGATATATTCCACAATGAACTCCATAAGGTGTGAAAGATAATGTATTTTTTTCCTTCAATCCTTAATAACACAAGATATATATCTGCTAAAACTTAGTAATTTTTATAAAAAATTTGGAATCTGTTTATAGGCATTTATTTTCACATGTGTTATAATCAAAATGATTTGCCTGAAATTTGTTTTTATTTATAGCTTTCATATGAAGTTTCAGTAGTAATGTTCTATTGGCCTTATAAAATATGATTGGAGACATTCTTTAATTTTCCATTCTCTGAAATAATTTTTAATTGATTTTATTTCTTAATTTTTTAGTATTCGAATTGAAGGCCTAGGCAGAAAATTGTAAGTAGGTATGTTTTTATATACAGATTTGATTTCTTAAAAAATTATAAGATCATTTTGATTTTCTGTAATAATTTAATATCCTATCAAATTTAGTTATGTATTTTGTAGTATTATTTTGGTAGCACATGTAAAGTCTAGAAAATTTCGGAGAGCAGAAATACTTTGCTTTAGACATAGGGAAATGAAAGAGAAGGGGCGGGAGATGAGAATAGGAAAGACAGTACAATGAATTAAACATTACTATCCTGTGTATTCAATGTAATTCCACATCATGTACAACCATAAGAATGGGAAGTTATATTACATGTATGTGTAATATATCAAAATACATACTACTGTCAAATAAAACAAATTTTAAACACTAGCAAATTTTCCATTGGCTAAGTTGTTATTCCTATCATCATACTTTTTGTTTCATTCATGTGTCATTGTCTCATTTAACTTTATTCTTTTACTGAAATATATATATATATATATATATATATATATATATATGATAAAAATAAGAAATTATATCATACAATTATAATATTATCTTCATTAGAAGAAATCTTTTTAATCTGTTAGATTAGATGTACTAGAATTACCAAGTGAGCTTATTCCTTTCAAAGATGCAAATAACTGAATACATGTTTGGGCTGAAATCATGGGAGCTGATTCACTTCACAGTTACTTTTGTCCTATGATGTAGACCTATGGAATCACAACCCCAAGCCTTGTAGGAAGGTATTGAAGACCAATCTGTGACAGATTGTGTGCTCTAAGGTTTGTTAAATGTGCTAGTCAGCATGTCAGGCATCACTTTAAAGTCATCAGTCATACTAAGAAGATAAAAGGTAGCATATATCACCCACTACTCTTAGTTCCTCATTCTCTGGGTTAAGACCCTGTAATCTTTCATTTTTTTCTAATATATTCAAACTTAGACTTTGGCATTTATTTTTCTTCCCCCCTCCAATTGTGAATGCAAATTTGTTCTGAAATATTCTGAGAAAACTTTGAAGACACTACTTTTTGTTTGTAAATATCAAATGTGGGAGAGAAGTCTGCAACATGAAAGATAACGAACAAACAGAAAAGAAAAAAACAGGGTAAAAATAGATAAAACATCAAACAAACTATAAATACAAACCAGAGATGTGAGATGTAGTTACGTCAAAGAAAAAAAAACTTATCATAAAAATATCATATTCAGAAAACATTAAAGTCTTATAGTCAAAAATATAATGACACTAATAGTATAAAGTGTTGAAAGAAATGTTGTTAAAATATCTCAAAAATTGGAATAAATAAAAACAGCATTAGAAGGAAATGTAATCAAAATTTTATTAAAAAATATAGCTTATTTAAAAGGCTAATTATAAAACTTTCAGTGATAGAGAACAGATGTTATGGAAGACATTAGTTATAATTAATAAAATTTTCAGAACTAATCCATAGATAGAAAAAGCTCACTAAAATGAATAGTCAGAATAATAAATTTAAAAATGGACCATGAAATATATCATCATCTGAAATTATGGGGAAATACCAAATGTATTCTAAGATAAATTAAAGGATTAAGAATGTGTCCAGCTTCAATATTAAAAATGAAAGGCATAAAGAAAATATTTTTTGAAACTTTCTGAGAAAAACAGAGCATAAAATTTTATTACCAAAGCACCAGTTAAGGATGAAGGAAGAATAAATACATTTTTAGGCAGGTCAACTTTCTAAAATTTGTCTTTGAAGTAATATTTTTTCATAGGAAGTTGCCTAAGAAAGTTTGAAGAAAAAAGATTAAACAAAATTTTTTAAAAGCTTATAAAAAAGTCAATAATAAATAAATAAAAATTATACATAATTTTAAGCAAAAGACAAAAATAAATTCCAGGAAAGAGATGTCACCAGAACTGGGGTCATAAGGAGGTTCCCCAAAAGGAAAATGGTCCTTAAATTAGACCATGAGGATTTTTGATGTCATTACAGAAAGGAATTTGAAAACAGGTCAAACTGAGGCACTGACTAATTTTATTGAGAAAGCAAGAAGTACAAATGCTAAGAGACAGGGGAGAGTATGGGTTTTGGAGAGGAAGCTGGTTGCTTAACTTTATATTTATTTATGTAAAATCTATAGTACAGAGAGGTGAACTAAGAGGTATTTTTAGTTCTCCTTTGTGTTGGAAACATTTATCATCACCTATTGGGCATTGTTTTTTTGTTGAAAGACCTCCATTAATTTCCATCAGGGCACTTCCTTGTTCTCCTTTGTGAATTTAAACAGTACTAAATTGAAGTAGCATTGAGGGTTTAGTGGAGAGTATGGCCTACAGATAAAATAATCTGATCATAAAAGTATGTCACAATGAAATTTATTTGTTGAGCAAAAGCATTCCTGGAACTGTCTTTCTTTTACATCCAGATTAGGAGAGAGGGTATTCATGGACCTGTGGATAAAGTCTTATAATGAATTTAATACTATAGTTTGTGATCAAAGTAAGTAGAAGTAGACCTTGGATCTGGAATTTAAATTTGCATGTTAAATCACTGCCTCTCTTCTTTTGTCACACATTTTCTTTCTGTCTATTCTGTTAGTTTCCATCCTATGTCAGGAGGATGAATAAATGCATTTCTGAAAATCAGTCATAGAGCAGGCTTTGACTAAGGCAATAAAAGAAAGGGATTTAAGAAAATAATATCTTTAAGAAAATAAAGTACAATTAATGAATAACTGATGTGTCTGATAAAAATTGTAAATTATTAAAATTCAGAAAATGTTCACGTCAATATCTTATTTAAATCATATATATTAAATTTACAAATATAAGTAGTTTCCATTAAATTATCCCTTTGCTACTTAAAACAAGCAAAATATTTCAAAAGTTCTATATAAAAAAAAGTGTACAGTTTTAGATCTAGAAAGTGAAAAACAAAAGTGCAGTGTCATTGAAACAAAGCCTGAGAAGAATTTCAAGATGAAAGGTGGAGTAAATACCACTTTGTAATATCAAGGTCAGAGTGTCAAGGATGGCAGAATGCTGCAAACAGTGTCAAAGTGGAAGTTTCTGGAAAAACAAAACAAAAACTGAAACAAGAAACCTCAAGACCAGATGCTTAACAGGATGAAAGTTATAAAAGTTATTAAGAAACAATTATTATAGCAACTAGGGTTGTGGGCCAGTGGTAGAGTGCTTGCCTAGCATATGTGGGTTTGATTCTCAGCACAAATATAAATATATGAACAAAATAAAGGTCCATTAACTTCTAAAAAAGTATTTAAAAAAAGAAAGAGGCATTGTAAATCATAAAGAAAATATTGCCTTAATATTTATGTGTATAATGTACTCTACACATCAGACCATTGATATAAAAGTCATTAAAAGAGTTATGTAAAGCAGTAGAATACCTCATAAGTTCATTCTTATTAGTTCCATGTGCATTTGTACTGGTAACTGGAATTCCAGTACTTGAAAAGAAAATTTCTGTGACTAAAACTGATATTCATTTTGCTACGATTTAGTTCAAATGTGATCACTTTTTAGAAAATTTAAAAAATAAAAGCATCAAACAAAATTAATAAAGAAGATGATAATAAAGTCCCCTTCCTAATTTAAAGTCAGTGTGTTTAAACTGTCATTTAGGAATTTTTGAAGAATAAACAAAAATATAGTTGACTATCTACCTTAAAATTTGAAAAATAGGAAACACCATTTGGCGTAATATCTTGGCCACTTTACAGCTAAGAAAAATACAAAATTCATAAATGTATGAGAATAAAATGTAAAGTTTGGGACGTGGGAATAAATACTTTGAATAATTTTATCATAGTTAGAAAATGTTTTATAATATAAGTTTTAAAACTTATATTTTAAAAATGTTATAGTTTCATTTTATTTCTTTGTTTTTAATGCAAGTACTCTTAAACATCTTTTGTTTTTCATAAATATAAAAGCATTCCTTATTAATATCCTTTTATATTATTTTTGCAAAAGCCTACTATCATAGTCTATTCAGGTTTCTATAGTACAATGTCATTGAATAGGTGGCTTATAAACAATAGAAATTTATTCTCACAGCTCTGGATACTTAGGAGTCTAAGATCAAAGTGCCAGCAGATTGGGGTGCAGGGCACTTACCTGGTCATAGACAGTTGGTGCTTTGTTCTGTATCCTTATGTAGGAGGAGGCCTTCTTAGGAATTGTCTGACTTCTACTTGTTAAGGGTACTAATCCTCATGACCTAGTCCACTTCCCAAAGTCCTCATACTGTTACCACAATGGTCTTAGACTTCAAACTAATTTGTGGAGGTGTCAGTTGGAGGATATAAAAATATTCAAGTTTATGGCTCATACTATGCTATTTTAAAATACAGTATCCTTAGCAAACAAGATTTCTAAAATATGTACACAAATATATTAATAAAAAGCTTTTAGTTTTCTATTTTAGTTTTACTTAGAATACTAAATAAAATTAAAACAATATCAACAAACATCAAGAAATTTACTTTTTAAATTAGGGAAAGATTCACAAAAAATGATTGAGTATAAGATTAATATAAGTGCTTTTATTGAATAAAATATAAACTAATATCAAAACAAGAAATAGAAATCTCTATATTCAACTTCCTTCAGATACAAAAGTTTTAAGACTAATCAAAGATCAGCTAATGTATGAATATCTTCAAATAAGAACTAATGGAACAAATTGTTTTTAGATTAAGTGACCTAAAATTAGGGTCAAATGAAGGGGGGAAGAGAGGAATGCATTAAATATATAGTGAACAAGAAGTAAATTTTGAGATGTCATGGAAAAATTTCACACATACACACACACACACGTATGTATATTTACCTATTAAAGGCTAACCAGAACAACTTACTAATAAAAAAATATGATAAAGTAGAGATCAACTAGGAAGCATCTCTATAGAATATTTGGTTCTGAAAGGAAAACCTACAGATTTATAAGTAAAGAGAGTGTTTTCATATATTAATTCAATGAAGAGCATATTCAATGGCTAATGCAGAGATGATATTAATTGGTGAGAATAATTTTTGAGAACATTTTAAAATAATAATATATTAGCAGCATATCACAAATCTCTATGATCCTCTGCTCTTAATGCATATTTTAAAAGTGTACTTCTAAGCACCTGAAAGAGTTAAGCATTGCCATGTGACTTACTTTAATTGTTAGAATTTGAAAGGGGATGGTACATGTAATATCCAGGCTAAAATTTCAAAAGCTAGATCAGAGTTTGCTACTTGATTTCATTGCTCTTTTTTATGGTTTCTGAATGAGAATTAAGTATAATAGAGTTCCTATTAACCCATACCTACACAATAGGGACCTAGCGCAGTAGTAACACTTGAACTCTTTAACCAGTGAAATTTTACTTCTGGGATTGCATAGGATGTTGTATTCTGACAAATGCAGAAAAGGGTACTGTTCAAGAAAGTGGCTTTCTTGAACTCTTGACTCAGCAGGCCTGTTTGGTTTAAAATACAGGGCTGTCTGGCTTAAAACATGTGCATTTTGAGAATTAGCATTCAGCCAACTTTTTTGGAACTAGATCCTGGAGTGTTGCCTCTGGATAAGGGAATTTTAGCATGCGTGAAGCCTGGAACTGCACAGTACCAGTATTTTTTCAAATAGTTTTATATTAGTCATGATTTTTATGGTGAGCTCCTACTTTCTCCTAGTCTGGAGCTTGAATAACTGATGTTATATTCCTAAATGAGTGATACTCCAAAATAATCCTGGACTACCAAGTTTAAGTGAGTTTCCATGGTTGTCACCACTTTACACATGTTGTCACACATCACTGCAGGAGAATGAAGCAAGTCCTATGTGACTTCACTGAGACAGACAGTTGGGACATTTGCCAGGCTTCCTCTAAATTTTGTCCTGAGCCGTAATAAACCATAACCATGAGTATAACAGTCCCTGAGCCAGGTAACTAATTTTAGTGAATCATCAAATCCAAGAGTAGTTTTAAGCATCCCAGCATGAACACTTATTAGCTTCTTCCATAGCAAAAGCCTAAAATGTGTGGCTTTGAATTAGGTGCTAGGCAGTGAACACTATTTGTACTGGCGTCTAGACAGATTGCAATGCATTTTATGACATATGGGTATATGAGTTTTTGTTTTATAAAATTTTTATCATTAACATGCATTAACTATACAAATAATGGTTTCACTGCAACCTTTACCTACACATACTCTGTGTGATCATGTTCAAGTTACCTTCTGTTCTTGTCCTCCCTTCTGCTCACTTCCTCTTGTTCCCTTCCTCTTCCCTAGTAGTACCTCTTCTAATTTTAGGTTGCCTTTTTTTTCCACATATGAGAGAAAATATACGAGACTTGTCATTCCATGTCTGTCTTAATTCTCTGAGCATGAGGTCCTCTACTTTCATCATTTTCCTACAAATATCAAGCTTTCATTCTTCTTTATGGCTGAATAATACTCTCTTATGTATATGTAAAATATTTTCTTTATCCATCCAACTGTTGACAGGCAACTGAGCTGATTCTTTACCTTAACTATTGTGAGCAGTGCTGCAGTAAAGGTGAGTCTGCATGTACCTCTGTTGAATAGTATTGGGTTTTTGTCTTCTAAGCTTATAGTAGGATTCTCTTGTCTCCTTGAAAATAAAATATTGGCATGATGCTATGCATTAGCTGCAGCATTGATCTAAAGAAGGTAGAAGAACATGGAAGTTTCCATGGAATATGCCACTTTCTTACTCATGTTCCTCCAGCAGAACCACTCAGTCAGTAAAGAATATCAGGTTGGTGATATCTGACATGCTGCACACATTTTCCACCAGAGATGTATGCCATTATTTTGACTATATATGTTATCACTATACTCTTAACAAGGGAAGCAACTCAAATCCTATCAAGGCATTGAATTTAGTCCAAACCTAGGATAATAAAGAATTATTTCCACCAATTTCAGCTAAGCCTCTTCATGCCACGTTGTCTTAAGAAAATCAATGCATGTGTACTGTGCTATGCTAAAGTAAGGACATGGCAGCATCAATTAAAAGTTTCATCCAGAAAAAGAGAAGATGGAGACGCTCCCAAGCTTCACTGTCCATTTCACTGTGACTGCTACAAAAACCTCCACTTTGGCTATGGGAAAATTTCCTTGCTCAGATTTTGGAGGAAATCTCTCTTTTCCACTCATTCTGTAGCCTTTGCTTCTTCCAGTTGACACATCAAAGGTGGACAGTCATGTATATTCCTTTCCTTTGCCTAGCTGTATTTGCAAGTTTTGGTGCTGGCACATTATGACTTAAAAACAAAAAGAATTTTAAACTGGGAAAAAGTCAGTAACTTTGTTCTGGGAAAGCACTGAAAGTGAAGGTGAATAACTACATGTCACTGGTAATGAACAGAAAAAAAAAAGTCACCACAAAGAGAAAGGTACCTGACGAAAAAACATGAAGGTTGACCAGAAAAATGAAATAGTCTTCAAAACTTTTTAGTATAAAAATTAATAGAAATAGGGACAATAAAAATGGTCCATGGCTAGACCTGTTGGCGAATATCTGTAATTTCAGGTACTGGGAAGCTTAGGAGAAGGATGACAAGGCTATCTTCATCAACTAGAGAAAACTACACCAAATAATAAATAAATAAAAGAGCTAAGCTTAATTTTAAAGTACCCCTGGGTGTAATCTCCAGTTTAAAGAGAGAAAAAGAGAGAGAAAAAAGTAAAAAAATAAAATAAAATAAAAATCAGGAGACATTCTATGGTAGTCCATAGCAGTAAATTATCCATTTATTTCCCAAATAACCAAGCCACCAAGTCCAAAACCCCATCTCAACAGATTGTGTCCTTAGAAAAAATTCAAACCAAGTCACACAATCTGTCAAGGCCCTTGAAAGGAATAGAGGGTATATTAAATTCAGCAGTTCATGGAGTGTTTAATGATCAATATTCAAAGATGTGAGCAATGGTGAAATGAAATCACAAATAGTACTATATGGCAATATTGGCACTGTTACTGTTAGGATCTGAAAGGGGAAAAGGAGGGGCTACTTAGAGAAATGTGGAGACAGACAGGCTGTGTGAATATAAAGTTCTGGGCAATGTGAATTTATTTAGAAGATGTGGCTAGAAAATATTGACCTCAAAGCATTAAATTAGCCAGGGAAATACATATAGTATCACATTATCTTATCTCTCTCCAAACTTCTTCTCATAATCTCTATTGTTTTAACTCAACTAGAAACTTGAGGACAAAAGTATTCTGTTATACAATTTTAAGTCAATCTCTTGAGACAATGAGAAAAATTAAGGAAAAAGAACAGAAAGTAAATATGGGGGCCAAATTGAAAATATCCATTATAGATACAGTCAAGATACAGAAATTCACATTGGCCAAAATGAGAAATCATGTATCAGGCACCTTAATTAAATAACAAGCCATCCCCAAACTTGGTTAATTAAAACCTAAACCATCTTTGTAATTCATTTTATCATTGGAATGCTTACACTTCCAAAAAATTCATATGTTGAACCTAATACCTAATGTAATGATAATATTAGGAAGTAGGTCCTTTGTGGAAGATTAGGTCATGAATGAAATTTTTGCTTTTAAAAAAAGAGGTACCAGAAACCTGACTTACCCTTTTTTTTATCATGTTAGAACACAGAAAGGAGACCCCATCTATAAACTATGAAACTGGGCCTCATTAAAATTTGAAGTTATTGAAGTCTTCATTTTAGATTTCCTAATATCCCAAACCAGGAGAAATAAATCTATATTATAAGTTACCTTTTTAATGGTATTTTGTTAGAGTACCCTGAACTCACTCAGATCATTCTGAATTCTAAAAAGGAGACTAGTCAAATGAGAAAAATTGTTGAATAATACACTTTTTAGTATATTTAAAATTTTTTATAGGTTGGGTTAGTAATAAGTAAAAAGTCATAATACTAATAATTCATTATCTTTCAGTCTTAAAAGTGGATTGGGTTTAACAAAGCAGTATTGCTTGAAATGTCTCATGCATTTGCAATCAGATGAGTTTGGTTGGAAATGAGTTACTTGGAGACCAGGTTGTTTCCTGCTGTGAATAGGATCTAGTAGCAGAGGAAATCTCCATGAGTTGGTCCTTCTATGTGCTCTGTCTAGCATGGCAGCTTCAAGACAATTTTCATTGTGATTCAGAGTTCCCAGGGTGCATGCCCAGAGAAAAGGAAACTAGAAGAATGTCACATTGCTTGTGATGATGTAGATTCAGTAGTCATATAGCAGCACTTTTGCTGAAATTCATTTGTATTAGAAAAGTGTCTCTAGGTACAAAGATAAAATCCTCACCAAATCAATGGAAGAATATCAATACCCTACTGTGGACTTCCTGCCTCCAAACTGAAAATAAATGTTTACTGTCTAAGCCACCTAGCCTCTGGAATTTTTTGTGACAGCTTTAGCAAACTAAGTAGTCAATGACAATGAGGAATTATAGGAGCTGGATGATGGTCACTAAGTTTTTCTTGCTCTCCAAAAGGAACAAAAGTTCTTTGGAGAAATGACTAATTTCATGTCTGAGCAAAAAAAGCATAAGATAGTCAAAAATAACTTGAAAATCTACTGGTCATATTAAAAATATGTTCCCAGTGTCAAAAGATGCTATAATATAAGCATCATAAAAAAATAAATAACAAACAAACAAACAAAACCTGGATATTTTAAAATAAAATTTATACTTAAATCTGTTAATTTCTAATGGTTAAAAGCAAAATCCAGAAAACCCTGTTTGCCTATTTAAAAAACTTTTGAATTATTCTAGATCTGGTTTACCATTTTAGATTATTTTTCGTTTTTATTTATTTTTAGATTATTTTTAGTTTTTAGTCATATAATTATTGATTGGTACATAGTAATTGTATATTTTTACAGGGTACCTTTGATGTTTTGATTCATATATGTACAAGTATATACAGGGTGACTACTCAACTGAGACACAAGCCTCGTACACGATTAGTGTCCATCTATATTCATTCATATCACCACGTATCTTGGGACTAAGAGGGAACTCATGAAAATAAGAAGGTCATTAATATCACCAATCTTTTCTGACTCATAAATATTGTGTACTATGCCAACATCCATGAAATTATGCAAGACTTTCAAGGAGAGTAAACTGAAAGCACTACATAATATAGTTCTAGTTATTCAGTTCTTGAATATTGTCATGTGCCAACTTCCTCTAGATACATTTTTACTCTTATGTAACCTCTATTTCTGGAATGATTACTATAAGTATACTAATTCCAACTATTCTTCATATGCTTGTCTCCCCAAATCTACATATTAACCCTGTTCCTATTTCCTTATATTTAGATAAAGGCAAATAAATGGTTTGAGGTTATTAATGTGATAGCATATTCCCAAAATGTTTATGCTTCATTATTTCTCTCAGTACATCAATATCATTTCCCTGTAAGGCTGGAATCCATGTTTAAAGGGAAATCTTGAGAACTGACTTTACCTCTTATGAGAAAATGATCTGACTGATTTTCTTGACAAATAAGAAGAAAAACTTTCTTCCTTACAATTTCTTCCTACTTGGAAAGCTCATTGTGTAGAATAAAACAAAACACCACTAAATAAACTATCCAATTACCATGAGTCTGGCACTTTTCTTCAGGAAATCTCAGATAGCTGTATAGAGCTACCATCCCATTCCCAGTTTCAGACATAAGAGCAAAAGTCATTTTCAGTGTTCATCCCAGTCAAGCTTCACCTAAAATGGCAATTGATTGAGTGACTGCTGAAGAAACTTGCCCCGCTGGGCCCATTCTAAACCCCAAATTGTGAGGGAGAATAATAAATTTTAAGGTGGCCTATATGAAATCAAGTAGATATAAAATAAGAGCTCTCTTTTTTTTTGCAGAGTTATGAAAAATTGTGCTGTGAATGAATAATTATAAATGTAATGCATTCCACTATTGTCATGTATGTAAGAAATAAATAAATTAAATTTAAAAAAATAAAGTAAAAGTAGCTTCCAGCACTGATTTATTCAATTTTTGTCTAATACTGGGTCAATCAGCACATTACACTAATATGCATAACTTAAAAATAACTGGGTTTTTAAATATTCTTTTATATATACCTTAACTATACATCTATTAAGTCTTTAGATCCCATTTGTACTATATGCTATCAGAACCTGTGTCTTCAAATCCATTTGAAAGAAACATATCCCTCTATGTGTTCTTGATCCATGGTAAATTCCTTCCATTCTCTTCCTTGAGTCTCCTCGCTAGACATTTTTCCGTAGTTTTCTATCAAATATAATTAGGGTTATCGTCTATTACTACACTTTAGTAGCTCACCAGTCCTAAGAAGGTTAATGACAAACTATCTGTGAATGTGTTGAAAACACTCTTGCTTTCTTCCTTGATTTACATCAGCATCTACTGATTGCCATATTCCTTTATTATGGGTTCCGACATCATCTAATCATCATGCATTCTGTTTTACAAGAATCATTGCAATTGGTAGTAAGACATAATGTACAAAAGTAGCTACATAATAATCAGATATCTCAATTAATAGGAATAGAAGAGAAAATAATAAAGTTCTTGTCATGAAATATTTGTGTCTTCCACTATTCCGTTCTTTCTATTTTTTATCTTTCCCTCTGTTTCCTCTTTCTCTCTCTCTCTTCTTTTTTTTTTTACACAAAAGAGACGTCTTCTTGGGCTTGGGATGTGTCTCAAGTGCCGCGCTTGCCTGGCATGCATGAGGCACTGGGTTCGATCCTCAGCACCACATAAAAGAAAATAAAGATATTGTGTCCACCTAAAACTAAAAAATAAATATTAAAAAAAGACATCTTCCCTTCATGTTTTTAAATTTATCTGGTTTATTGTGTGCCTTCTATATCTCTGTTTCATACACTCAGGCACACACAAACATCTGGAAATATCATTCTATTACAAGAACAGTATTCAACTAAAATTGAAGAAACTGTGGGCATACAAGGAGTTAGTATGAATCAGCAAAATGATAGAGTAGTAGGATGCTAACACTTGAGCATTCTTGTATTTTAACATTTTTGAAAGACTTCAAAAATGTTGTCAAATTATTATCCAGGGCTTTGAACTTCAAGGTTTTTAGCTTTGAGAAGGTTTTAATGGGAAGAATCAACCATCATTCACCAAAATAGATAAAACTATGAAGCTAAAGCAGAAAAGTAAAATTGATTTTTAAAGAGCATGAAGAGAAGTACTCTATCCAAGTAAGAATTTGCAGACTGAGAAAAATGCTTCAGAAATTACCAAATGCCTAAATAGACTCAGGCATTTCAGAGCAAGGATGAGGAAATGATTGAAAGCTCTAGAACTGAATGCCCCAAGGAAACATTAAACTTGTAATTCTATGCAAATACATTTTAGCTGTTCCTCTTTTAGCAGACACTGAAAAAAGATTTTTTTTTCACCATACATTTATAAAGTAGAATATGAAGGGTGATTTTTTTCCAAACTTCTCTGTAGTGAAAAAACCCAATGATAACAGTAACAAAATAAAAGAATAACGAATAATTTTACAAAAAAAAATATTTACATAGATTTTTGATACTATCAACAGCAAAACTTCCTGCCATGATAACAATTTAGTCAAAGAAAATATATTTAGACCATAAAATATGCTTTATACTTTCCTAGTTTCTGATAATATATATTACTATAAAAATGTAAAACCCTATGACTCATGGAGCTTACATAGGATTGGACAGGGGCATATATAAAAAGGACAGAAATGTAATGTTACAGATGGTGATCAGTGCATGAAAGTAAAACAGTACAAGGCATTAAGAGAGTGACAAGTAGTTTAATCAGCTGCAGCAGGTTAAAATATCTCATTATCCTATCACCAAATGATTAGTATTATATTTTAATAGCCCAAAGAAAAATTAGCCAATTAGTTACAGTTCTTGCATTCTCAAATACCCAGTGCCCTGGTTACACTTCTTTAGAACTAATAACTGAGTCTTGTTTTGTGCAACTAAGTTTATGATAGTTTTGTTGCTAACACAGAAGTGTTTAGAAATACTAAAAATGTCAATACTTTATCAAGGCTTTTGCAATAGGAAAGAGATTGAACTCAACTTCTCTGTAACAGAAGGCAGGAGGATTTTTAACCTCTAAAGTGAGTTTATGCAAGAGTACAGAAGAATGTTTGCAGAAAATTTCTCAAAATGATCCTGTTATATGTGTTTGCTTATTAATGTGCATGTTTTTACTCTCCAACAGAGGTTGGGATAATGGGAAATTATATTTCTTGTTCATGGAATTGTCTTGATGAAGGCAATTCTGGGTAGTAGAATATTTATCTCTCAAAAGGTAGAGAAAGAATTTATAATTTCAAGATTTCTGAGGTAAGTGCTCTGTAGAAGGTAGATTAGTTGTCTATGGTAAGAAAAAAAATCTCAAGTCTATGCAAACTGTTAAGAATGTTGAGACCATTTTGGGTATTACACAGCAATAGGTTACTAATATATTAGTTATCAGATCTCAGTATGTAACATAGTCTATTCATTTCCCATCAGGATGACATGACTATTCCTGTATTTGTCTTGTCCCAAATAGTTACAACACAAAGGAAAAAATTGCTTTGTCCATATTGTCTCTAGACTGTTAGTAAAGATGATCAGTTCCTTAGTCACATGGAATCTGCCCTAATGTATGCCACATCATATGGAGAATAAGTTTCCCATAATTGTGAATCTCTAACTTAGTCCTCTAGAAACTCAGGCTGATGATTTTAAAATACATCAGATTTCACAATGATTAAAACACCCATTAGCCCTTTGTACATGAGGGTTTAAGCTATTTGTTAACACTGCTACACTACAGGAATTATTTTCTTAGTCCAATTATTTATGGCTTTATTTTCTCCAAAGTTCAATACACTCATTTTCTTGGGAGGTGCTTTCTAATAAAATCTGAATTTGTAGCTATTTTTTCATGCTTATGAGGGGTCTCTAAAATGTTATTATAGAGGCATTAAGAGAGTGACAAACAGATAGACTTACTCAGACCCTTAGATAATCTCCTGAAATTCTCTGAAAACACAGAACATCCAACCACTGATATATGGGCCAAAGTGAATGAACCCACCTCACATGATGTTGCCCTTAAATATATAATATTTGAACACAAAAATATTTTATATCCCATGGAGCTCTTATAGGATACATTCTTTGTATCACATGCAATTCCATTCCAGGTAAACCACAAAATTTTCTATAAACTTCTTTTACTAAACTTAACATGTATGATTTGGGTAATAAACAGCAACTATGCAACATCCATGATTGTATCTCTTAATATTGTCCTTATTATTTCTACTTTTCTCAAATACTTTTCATATAAACCCACTTTTGCTATAATCAAATCAAGAAATCAACCTCTGTCTTTAGTGACTTGACAACAACCATTTTCCCTACCACACCATAATTTAATCATGGATTGTCACCCTAAAGAGAAAAGAAGTTCTGATGGTCAGAATTATCCCTTCCTATGATTCATTGGTAATATTTCTCTCAATTTATTTGAAAATTAGTCAGAATTTTAATATAATATAACCTGTAAGTACAAGTTGATGATTAATGGGTTTTGGCTACCAGGAAATTCAGTGGTCAGGAGACACAGCATCATTTTTACTCTTAGATTATCCAAGTGCAGTATTCAGGCAGACTTCATAAACCAGTAATATTGTAACACTTCTCCTGTGAAGGACACAGGTCTTCACAAGGGTTTTCTCTTAGCATCAGTCATAGAAAGTACCAGATCTAAAATGAGTACAGGATGGTATTATTCTCAAGATCTAAGAGGTTCTCAAGAAAATTCTCTGACTTTCATCCACATACAGGTATTTCTCTTATTTTTCAGAATCACTGCTGTTTCTGTGTACTATCTCTTTGACCTCCTACCCCTACTTGTTCTGACTTTCTCACCCTGGCTTGACTGTGCCTCTTACTCATAGGGCAGATACTTTGGAAACTGGCTGACATTTTTCTGTCAGACTCTCTTGAGATGGATGCCAAAGGATTTCACTAGTTAAAAAAAAAATCACACAACTGTCTCTGTTGGTAGTAATAGAGTTGTAGTCAGTTTGTTCAAATTTGGCTGCAGGGGTGTAGATACAGTCTAAAGCACATTTGGGAACATAAACTGTCACATATGATTGCAAGGAAAATTTGACTCTTGCATTTGTATCCACTTCTTTGGATATTCATAGATATATAACTACCAAAATCAAAGAAAGATTTAGTAAGATGAGATAGAAAAATTCTGTATTTTCTTCCACCCATTCCTTATTACACTTTTTGATCTTTGGAACTATGTGTATCTTTAGTACACATCATTTAAAAAATTAACCCTTGTATGTAAGCATTTTTATCACATTTTTTTATAACAGGTGCCTCAATCACCCATTTTAAATGAGACAATGTTCTGAGAGTGTGGAGAAATGTAGTGTGTCTGTATACTATTTCCTTGCATATTTTTTACACAATGGTAACAGCAATGTGTATAATATGATTAGAAGAAATATATTCATGGAGTCTAAAATGATAAAGAATTTTCTCTCTCAAACTTTTAATTGTATTGTCCAAAGCTGCTTCTTTTACAAGGTAAGCTAAGCATAAAGTAGAATAAGTGAAAATTTCAGTTAACAACAATTTGTAGCACCCTGTGGCTATTGGCATATGTCCAAAATAATCCATTTGCTAGATATGGTGGAGCTCCTGAATGTGACAGATTTTTTCTAATGCTATTTTCAACTGAGTTCTTGCCTCTTCAAATGGGTAGAGGTAGGTTTTGTTTTGTTTTGTTTTGTTTTCCCCTAAGAGCACTTCCCTGGATTACCAAGGGGAACATTTATAATATGTATTCTCCCCTCATTATTGCATTTTACCAGTAAATGCATTTGTATATGCACCATATGCATGGGGAAGAAACCTTTGAGGTCTGACAAAGGCACATGCCTCAGCGTTCCAATCCTTGAACTGACAAATGATTTTTGCATTTTGATTTTTTTATGTATATTGTGTGATTGTAGGTGTCTATGTATGTATGCATTTATACACACACTTGCACACACACCTTCCCACAATTGTCTATGTGTCCCATTTTAATCTTGCCTGTTAATTCCTACAGAAAGTTTTACTATTGAGAATTCCAAAGGATGATTTTTGTTTTGACTATTTATCTAATATCTGTTTGTGTATATTGCAAGGTCCAAAGGTATATAAATATTAAAACAATGCCCTAAAAAGCCAAGTCTAACTTCTTTCTACTGAACTACAACGACAACAAAACGGTCTCTTACTGTGCCCTTCTGGCTCTAGGATTTTACCGTTTGCTGAATGCATTGCAGATAATTTCCAAGCCACCAGAAAAAAACCTCAGTAAGGGAATCAGGAAACTGGTTTTGTCTCACAGAGTCATATATTTTAGTTTATGCAGCAAAGGGCCAGAAAAGTCCTTGGAGTGCTCTACAGTTAGTCTGATGGGCAGTAAATTAATATCTGCCCATAAACAAGGTGGATGGCATTCAAATTTCCCTACTTAGTATGTCCAGTAATATACCACTTCCATTTATGAGCAATCTTTTCTGGACTTCTTCATCAATATCTTTAACATCACCCAAGACCTAATCAGTAATCTGGTCCCAGAATTAACTGTGGGGGCAGTTCATATCAACATCCCATAGAAAGGTATGGAGTGCTATTTAATGGGCTATGAAAAACAGCTGCACAGACAGCCTTTGAATGCAGAACTCTTGTGGAGGGCATGGAATAGACAGAGACTTCTGTTTCCGTGGGATTTATCAGTCATTTTGTAGTATGGTTGACTACAGTTCTTAATTCTTGTACCTCTTCCTCAGAGAAAGAAAGGATTGTTATCCTCATGTAGTGCAATAGTATACTACTATGGTTTAGATATGAATGCCCTGCACCAAAACTCATTTTGAGTCTTAATTGCTCAATGTGGCAGTATCAGGAGGTAGGGCCTTTGGGAAGTGATTAGGTCATAGTGTTAGCCAGCTTTCATCACTGTGAATGAAACACCCAACAAGAATGACTTAAGGAAGTAAAAGTATAATCTCATGATTTTAGATATTTAGTCCGTGGTTGGTTGAGTTCTTTTGCCTGGGCTCAAGGTAAGGCAGGACATCATGGCAAAAGGGAGTGGTGAAGAAAACCAGTTCCCCTCATGATATCCAAGAAACAGATAAAGCAATGGAAAGGGGTCCAAAGGAAAAAAGAACCCTTCCAGGGCTAGCTCCAGGTGACCTACCTCCTCCTGCTATGCCCTGCCTGCCTACAGACACTACCCAGTTAGTCCATTCAAACTTGGATGGTCAATCAGGGTGTAGCTCTCATAACTCAATATGACCTCTGAAAATTCCTGTATTAATACAGGCGCTTTGGCAGGGCACTTCATATCCAAACCATCACACTCATGAAGGCACCGCCCTCATGAATGGATTTTCTTTCTTGAAATCGTGGGTTATATTTTCTGAGAGTGAGTTGAGTCTAAAAGGTTAGTTACAATGAGAACGCTTTGTTGTACAGCATGATTAGTCCTGGTAATGTTGTGCTCTTTGAACATCCTGCTTCCCAATGTTACCTGTGCTCCCAACATCTGATACCATCTGCCATGTTATGCAACATGAGGTCCTCACCAGTTGTAGCCATTCTAACTGGAACTTCCCTAACTCCATAACTATGAGTAAAAATAACTCTCTTTTCTTTATAACTTACCCAGCCTTTGTTAGAACAAGACAAATAGAATAATACACATATTTTAAGTGGTTATGAAGCCTAATTCCTGACCAACTCTATTATAGTAATTTAAATATTCCCATAGAAAGCAATAATTGTATACCAGATTTCGATCCTTAAAGATTCCACAGAAGGTATACAGGTGAAATATGTTATTTGCCCCATGCAATATCTGGGAAATAATTATACTAAAAATGTATTTATTTTATCTGATATTCTAATTTAACTAGAATCCTGTGTTTTAATTCATAAACCCTGCACCCTATTTTTGTAACTAGATCGACTACTGATCTGTAAGGAAAACAGGATTGTCTTGTGACTTGCTATGCCTCTTGGTTCTTGTACTTCCTGTGTAGCCTACTCCCTATTAAGTACAGCTGAATTGATGCAGGGAAACTTGTCTAATCCTGGAAGTCTATTGCTAAACTCCAGGAACCAACTGTTTTATGACCATAGTGGTCATACAGGGTTGATAAAAAGGATTTTACGGGGATTTAAAAAGACCCATACAATCATTCTCTTAATCATAATAGTGATCTCCCAATGCCTTCTGGAATACTGTAATAATGTTTAATATATATAAACAATGGATTATTAGCTGGTTAAAGAGATTTAATCTGCAGATTAAATTATCCACCTAAAGGATTCACTCAGGTAGAATCTGTGTGATTACAGATGGGTCTTTCCATCTCACTTTCCATTTTCCTACTCAAACTTCACTTTAATTCCTTCTACCAAACATCTCCATATGCTCCAGTGCTCCATATGCTTTTCCTTAAGGCCTCCTAGAGTGTGCTGTTTTCACCAGAAGGGTTACTATATATTGAAATTCTGTATCCAGAAATTCTAAAATATGTCATGCACTACCACCATCCTGGACATGTCACCCAGTTCTTTATGTGTTGTAGGATGCCAACCCAGGAGTTGGACAAGCAAATTTAGGATTTTTATTTCATTTGGGACTTTTATTTCATTTAAAATTTTTTAAAAGTTTTGAATTCCTTTAAGCTAGGATACAAAGGAAATATTTGGTGTGGCAATTTAAGAACCAAATGGAACAAATCTCTTACCTCCAATTTCCACCCCATATTGTTAATGAGCTATACAATCCTTAATAGAAATGCAACCAAATTTCTTTATTTTTATGCCATTATTTATAAGATATCTATACAACTTTATCCATTTGAAATATTTTTTCCCATGAAATTTTCTTCTGTTTTTTGTTTATCCTTCCTATTATGCTACCTAGTGCATTACTGGATTTTTTTTTTTCATGTCTTGAACCTCTTGAATGAAAACTAAATCAGTTATTGCTTTCTAAATATTCGCTTGACCCCAATAATTAGAGTAAATAAGGCGTGGAAGATCAGAAAGTGTGTGTTTGTTCCTACCACATATATGATAATTTTTGTCAATGACATTAAATTAAAGTTTTCCTCTCATGGCATCATAAAGCTATTTTGTAGGCTGTCAACTCTTTTACACTAGGTCTGCCAAAAGCCTTTCTTCACTTTCGGGAAATATCTGCTCAATTTGTTTACTCAGGGAAAAATAATTTCTTCCAAGTAGCATGTGAGAAGTTCTCCTCCATACACCCTATGGTTAATCTTAAGAATTTATGTATCTATGCTAATGATGGTTTGGTAGGCTTGTGCTATAAGAAGCTTAATTTTTAAACAGGCTATTATTGGTATTTTATGGTACCTAGGCCATGGCTTCTATTTTTGTATACTTTTTAGATTAATAAATGGTTCTAACTGAGTTAATTTTCTCAATAAATGTGCCAGCTGACCAGGTGACTATGGAAGCAGCATAAGTTTTTTCCAGTGACAGAACCTCCTGGTTCTACTATTTTTTAAAATAAGAATAAGGAAACTTCTTCTGAACATCCAGTTTTAACCATAACTGATGACAAAAAGTACAAAATTAAAATTTTTGTTAATTTTCCTTCTACCTAGTTGCATATCCCCTGCCTATCCATTTGTGCAATTCCCATATGTCTCAGATCTCATCAGTCCCCCATAGCCTGCCTCTAGATGTTCACACTACATGACAAGAAGGGAAAATGTCACCTGCACATCAAATTCCTGTTATGTTTTTTTTTTATATCCTCCTGGTTCCTGACTGATGGAGATTGAGATTTTTAGGAAATGTGAGTGTGAAAAATAAGTGTTCACACTGTGAAAAATCTATGTTAACAAAGGACAACTTTACCAGAGATCTTCCTCAATATCCTACTTCACTAAGATTTCAGAATTTTTATATAATCATGAGATATGAGAAAGTCATTGAGAAGTTTGTTACCTCAAAAAAGCAACTTCCACCAAGCGCGGAGGAGCACACCTGTAATCCCAGTGCCTCTGGAGGCTGAGGCAGGAGGATGGTGAGTTCAAAGCCAGCCTCAGTAATAGCGAGGTGCTAAGTAACTCAGTGAGAACCTGTCTTTAAATAAAATACAAAATAGGACTGGGGATGTGGCTCAATGGTCAGATCCTCCTGAGTTCAATCCCTGGTAATCCCCCCACCCCTACCCCTGCCAAAAAAGACAACTTCCATCATCTTTATCTGCTTCATTCAATATACTCTGGCAGTTGCGACACTCAAGTAATAAATGTGGGCCTTTACTTACCCAAAGATAGTTTTTTAATCATGAAAGATCTTCATATTTTTCTCCAAAAATAGTATAGAGTGTGGTGGCATTTACCTGTAATCCAAGGAATCCAGGATGCTGGGGCAGGAAAATCTCAAATTTGGAGCCAAACTCAGCAACTTAATAAGCCCCTGTCTCAAAATTAAAAATGCAAAGGATTAGGGATGTAGCTCAGTGTAGATTTCTCTCCCATCATGTATGATGCCAGCAGTTCAATTTTAAGTAACACACATATACCAAAAAGTAAATAGTCATACTTCCTAGTGTGCCATGCCCCCCCAATCCATAAATTCTGTATAATTTTTCATAAACAATTTAAATAAATTGAGTAAACTCCAGTAAAAGAACTCTATATTGTCATTATAAACATGTCATCACATGCAATTAAATATATAATAAGTAATAATGAATCTCATAATTTTTTCCCTTTTTATTATCAGATTCTGTGATCTCAAATTAAGCAAGGTGAGATATACATATAAGTTGGGCATTCAGTTTGTAATCATTCTTGCAATCAAAAGCATTGAAAATGGAAAGAAAACACTATGTATGTTTAGTTGTGTAGCATATACTTACATGTCACTTGTTATGTGCCAGACAGTGTTCTAAGCACATTAACAAATCATGTTTCATTTATTTCAATGCCAGTAAACAATTTCAAGAGGCATGTTGTTATTATTACTGTTGTTGTTGTCATTGCCATTTGATGGATGAGGAAACAGAGATCCAGAGAGATCAGTAACTTGTTAAAGATAGTTAGAAGTGAGAAAAATAGAACTCAGGCATCTGGGTTCAAGGTTTTTTCTTAGTCACTATGATGAATTTGCTTTTTTTTTTTTTTTGGTAATGGAGATTGAACTTAGGGGCACTCAACCACAGAGCCACATCCCCAGCTTGTATTGTATTTAGAGAAGTTCTCACTGAGTTTCTTAACATCTTGCCTTTGCTTAGACTGGCTTTGAACTCTCAAGCCTCCTGTCTCAGCCTACCAAGCCACTGAGATTACAGATGTGTGCCACCATGCCCGGCCTATTTGCTTTTAAGTAAATATTTATAAGGTTATTAATTCAAATATGAGTTTATTGGCATCTTTCAAGAAAGAACATCATGTAACATAAATGGATTGGCGATCTACAGTTCTGGAATCTATCCCAATCAAGTCATGAAGGTATCTGAATGAAAGTTTGCTAAGTCTGTCCATTATGCTTTGTTTCAGTGTTCTCATCCAGACCTTATAAAGATACCCACAGCTGGGCACAGTGTTGCATTCCTGTAATCCCAGCAGCTCAGGAGGCTGAGACAGGAGGAATTTGAGTTCAAAGCCAGCCTTAGTAAAAGGGAGGTGCTAAGCAACTCAATAAGACACTCTCTCTAAATAAAATACACAATATGGCCGGGGATGTGGCTCAGTGGTTGAGTTCCCCTGAGCTCAATAACCGGTAGCCCCCCCCCCAAAAAAAAAATGCCCATTAATGTATAATATTTGATAACTCTCACTTGCCAAAAGGAAGACTAGTCAAAAAAAAGTTAAGCCTCATGATAATAGGAGTAACATACTATGGTACAATAAATAAAATTATGCCTTCTCTAAAGACACTAAGAAGATGTGGAACACTAGAGGAGACACGTGTGCTCACTTGAGAAGATGCCCTCTACATTGTAACAAACAAGAAACAACATTCAAACACATAAACAGAGATAGATGGATACCCAAGTATCAATATAATGGGTTAAGAAAAGAGATTCCTCTTCTGATCTATTGCATTCATTCTTTTATTTACTCATTGAAAAAGTATTTATTGAGCTTGTATTACCCTGTTATATACAATTATGGTTTTAAACACTGAGCACATAGGTGATTTTAAAAATGTAGATATAATATATCTGAATGTAAATGTAAATTAATTTACATATTATCTTACATTTATTTTATTTCTGAAAGGGTACTGGAGATTGAACTCAGGGGCACTAGACCACTGAGCCATATTCCCAGCCCGATTTTGTATTTTATATAGAGACATGGTCTCACTGAGTTGCTTAGAACCTCGCTGTTACTGAGGCTGGCTTTGAACTCACCATCCTCCTGCCTCAGCCTCCCGAGCTGCTGGGATTACAGGCTTGAGCAACTGTACCCAGTTTTATTTTTAATACAGATATATAGCTAAGATCTACAAAAAGCCAATAATAAAGCATGTGATCACTTTATTTTATATTTTGCAAGTAAATTTTAAGATCAACTTTTTGCATGTAAAAGTCAAAAGATGTTGAAGAGTTGTATAAAAATACATAAATTTATCAAATATCTTTAAGTGTCTCCCATTATTTAAGCATCTTACTATTTCTTGGGATTGCTAAAATAAACTATGGTCTCTAGTCTACAGAATAAAATATTTCCAGGATACAGGGTTGACAAATAATATTAACTAACAATTGTATATTAACCATCCAGCAATTAATATTTTCCTTTATTTATTTAACTGTACGTGTTGTTGAGAAACTAGTATTTGAGCAGAGGAGGTAAAGATGACATTTGAGAATAGAATTGAAACCACTAGGAAAAGACTGAAATAAGGCTGGAGAGGAAGGCAAAGATCAGATTACATATGTCCTTATAGTTTATATTAAAAGATTTTTCTTTATCCCAAGAAAAACAGAAAGCCATTAAGTGTGGGGGGAATGTTATTATCAAATGTAATAGTTCTAAAAGGAAGACTGGTCATAATCTGGAAACCCATCAGAGATGTGAGAACTGGATGAGGATAGAGTGTTGGTATTCATGGACAAAACAGTTTAAAACAATGCAAATTTCATTTCAAATTATTATTTTTTATTGTTTTGGATAATTTAATGCTTAAAAATTGACAGATATTCTTTTAAATGTTATTATAATTCTTGTATATGCATACACATGTGTTCCTTCACACACACACACGCACACACACACACACACACACACACACTCAAGCCATCTGGGGGTACTGTGCTGCTTTCAAGATGAACATATAACCCATTTTTTATAAATATTTAATTATTCCTCAAAATATCTTTTGTGGACAAATCTACTTTTTTTATTAGTTGCTCATGACAATACAATCATCTTGATATATCATACATTTGAATCCAATGGGGTATCATTTTTGCTACAATCTGGATTTTTACATATAACAAACTACCGTGTCAACATATTTTAGATTCAAGTTTGACGTTTTTAAGACTATGTTTTATGTTTTAGAGGGTTCTATGGAATATCTACCTCAGGTTAATAATCTATGATTTTTTTGTGATAGCAGCAAACTGATGATCACTGCTTGATTTTATTAATTCATTAATCATCTTTTTTCTCTTAATTTCACCCAAATTGTGATTTTGATTCTCAACTACAAAGATGCTATTCTCATTAGTCACCAAAGATCTCTGTTATTAGACAAAATGGTAAATTTTGTGTCCATAAATTATTTTGCTCTATAAACAATATTTGCTTGAGTTGATTAGTACTAACCTTAATCACTGTTTTCACTTGCCTTCTAGAAAACACACACATGCAAACACACACACTCTTTATTCCCTCCTATAATACAGGCGATTCATTCTGTTTTCCTGGCTGGATCCTTTATTTTCTACATATTATTGATGATGTATTAGTCATTGGATATTCCATAAAAATATATATATGAATATAATCTATACTACTTACTCTAAATTTTATTTTTCCAACATGTATATTGTCTATGAACTTCTTCATACTTAATCCATTTTTAGATGAAAAATAGGCATTTATTATTTACCATGTTCATAACAAGTAATGAAATTTAGGTTATATGAGGTACTCCTAAATATAAATAAGACAAATGATAAGCAAAATAATCCTATAGACACACACAAACAAATATATTCAATAAGCACAGGAAACACAGGGAAACACATTCAACATCACTAGTCATCAACAATTAAAAATATCAACATATTCTACTATATGCCACTACAAAATTGATTGACAATAACAAGTTCTGGCAATAACTTTGAGCAACTGGAACTCTCTTTTACAGCTGATAGATTTCTGCAATTGTAAAATGTTACAATTCCATTGCAGAAGGATTTCCTCAAAAAGAAAACACCTAACAATGGATCTCACTGTTTTATTCCTATATACTTATGTAAAAAAATGAAAACACATGTCCACAAGATGATTTAGATTTGAATATTCATAGCAACCTATGTGTAAAACTCAAAACTAAAAATAATCAAAAATTCTAACAATCACTGATCAGATAAACAAATTGTGGTTTATCAGTAAATAGAACATCACTCAGTAATAACATAAAAGAACAAACCCTTGATAAATGCAATGACATGGCTTTATCCCAAAATGTTATGCAGTACAAATGATACCATATCTCAAAATGACATGCTATAAAATCCCATTATTAATATAAAATTATATAAGTAAAAAAACTTATTTCAGAAAGCACATTAATGACTACCAACAATTATCTTTGGTAGGGGATTGGTTGGAAAATAACATGACACAAATTTTGCAGGTAATATTCTATTTTTAAATTTTATTCTATATTTTAAAATATTCCACATTTTTATTCCATTGGTGTATATTTATACATATTATAAAGCTCATTGTACATCACATTTAAAATGGATTTGCTTTATTGTATGGAAATTATGCCTCAATAAAGGTGACAGTGTATGTATTTGTATGCTTATTAATAATCAAACTCTGCATATTTCAATACCATCTTCAGTGTTATTTTTTTTTCATTCTGAGAAACCATTTTCTTTAATTGAGTTACTGTTTTAGCTATCATAGTACTCTTCCTCTTGTCAAATTTGTCCCCCTAAAGTAAAATCTCACTAAGACATCTTTAGTGAATGTTGCAGAGTGCACGGGAAATCATTTCACCTTTCTTAGAATATTCTCATTTTACTCAGTCTACCCTACACACCCTTACCTGTTAGTGTTAATTCTTAGTTTCTCTTCTTGATTTACTTCAGGAACACAGGATTCTTGGTTCTTTCTGCATAATGCCCCTACACATTCTGCCCTCAGGACATTTCATCAGGTTTTTCTCTTTCTCCACAGAGTCCTTTCCTCAGAAGTCCACATGGCTACTTCTGTAGACTCATATAGATGAGTCTACATTGCTGTTTCAGAGATTCTTCTCAACAAACTCATCTAAAATGCCAAAACCTTATGCCATCATGATCACCATGTATTCCTTAGAGCTGGTTTCTATTTTGTCATGGAACATACCAACTTCTAACACAGTTATAAGTTATATATTTTCTGTACATTTCTGTGTAGCTATTTTTAAATTTTATTGTGATAAGAACATTTTATTGTGGATAACACAAGATTTTATGTAGTACTTAAAATACTAAAACTTTAAATATAAAATTTGTTATTGCTGACTATAGGTGCAATGTTTTATGATAAATATCAACAGCTTACTCAACTTACTTAACTGATGTACATTAGTAACTCCCCATTTTCTCTTTTGTCTATCCATGGAAACCACCTCTCCACTCTTTGATTCTGTGAATATGATCATTTTAGAGATCTAATTTAAATGCAATTATGCAGTACTTGTTTTCTTGTGACTGGCTTATTGCACTTGGCTTAATGTTCTCAAGGTTCATCCACATGGTTGCATATTGTGAAGTTTCCTCCTTTTTTACAAGCTTATTAATATCCCATCCTTATTTTATTCATTCGTTTCTCAGTGGACATTTAGTTTTTTTCCACATCTTTTTTTTTTGTCTTTTGAAGGGGGAGAGTACCAGGGATTCAACTCAGGGGGACATCACCACTGAGTAACATTCCCAGCCCTATTTTGTATTTTATTTAGAGAAAGGGTCTCACTGAGTTGCTTATCACTTTACTTTTCCTGAGGCTGGGTTTGAACCTTGATTTGAACATGGTCCTTACATCTTGGCCTCCATAGCTGCTGGGATTACAGGCAAGTACCACCCCCACCCCTGGCATCCATATAGCACTGGAATTTGCAAACTTCTTGAAAACTATTTATTCCTGTAACTTCACAAGCATATGTAACATTGAAACAAACCAAAATAGTTCTCCCTAAAATTGAGGAATATGGAGATGAAGGTGGTTGAAAAGCAAGTTTTGTCTTTTCCTCAAGTCTGATAGCAAGACAGAAACTGACACAAATAATAAAAGATTGTTCTTCTTTTCCTCCCTTTTTTCACCTAAATTCAGATACGTAAACACCCCTCTGCTGGAGAAAGCTGCACATTAGCCCAGAGTTGGTACCCAGAAGACAACAGAAGAATCTAAGAGCATAGTGACAATCATCCCATGATTTTTCCATCATTTGAAGTTTGAAATTTCTTACTTCTTTGTCTTATCACTCTAAGATTTATTGCTTTATTAAATTACTATTTTTAAAAGATTCCTAAACCACTGAGTAAAAGTTTCTCCTAAGAGAGGGATTTATCTTGCATGATGCCTTTGCACAAGTAGGTGATAATTCATATTTATACAAAAAATCCATTCTCTTAGTCAAATAGAACAAGTAATTACACAAGTAAAAATTCATAAACCAAATGTCATCCAAAACTCTAATATCCACAATTTTTTTTTCTATCACAGTATTGATAGAGAGGTAGTTTAATCATCTTTTCCCTTGAGGTTACTTACTGTTTCATGTTGATATCCAAAGAATTGTCCTCTTAGGTTTCAAGTAAACAACACGAACAAGTTCCGAGTTGATGGTAATTGCTATAATATTTCCCCATACATATGCTGTGACCCTTAGTTTTCAAGTTTTATTCATTTTTGATTCACAACTCATATTTATTGGGGTATTTTTCATCATGAACACTTTCTATCCCTTATTAAAATTATTCAAATTGGACAATAATAATTATCTTTGTTTAGATAATCTTATTCAGAACTCTTGTCCATCTTTAAATGTTTTAATTTTACCTTCATTTTCATACTCAATATAATTATTTCAATCTATCCCTCCATGCTGTAGTTCTATTTTTAAAATATTTACGAATTTGAATTTTTTTTTCCTTATATTATATAGGTATTGTTCATTTTTCTGAATTGCCTTTCTGAACTGTTCAAACAGCATTTTCATTAGTTCTGGTTATACTCTCTCTGTCTGATTTATCTGGATTTGAGGCTTCTGTTTTGCTGACTCTATATTTTTATTGTTTGTTGTATAGTTATCCATGTTTTCTCTTGTTCTGTGATGTTTAGTACAAAGGGTTATGTTTCCTGAGGCTGAGTTCTTCCTTTATACGATGCTTTCTCTTTGTTTTCCAAGGGTCTGTCTCTAATTACTAATATTGTTTATATTTTCTCCATTCTTAATTTTTATTAATACTTTTGTCCACATCTATCAGATGAATTTTAAATTGAAGCTAGAATTTGAAGGACGAATCTTATTTTTGTTCACTTTTCTGAAACACAAAAGTTGAGAGATTGGGAAGAAATAGTACTGAGCTTCACTCACAGCATGGGTTCATGGCTTATGAATTTCCTGGATCCTACTAGTTGTCAACTGAAATCTATTTCAAATAGTAAAAAAAAAAAAAAAAATGAGTTTAGGGGATTTTTTTAATTTTTATTTTTTTGAGAGAGAGAGAGAGAGAGAGAATTTTTTTTAATCTTTATTGTTTAGTTTTCGGCGGACACAACATCTTTGTTTGTATGTGGTGCTGAAGACTGAACCCGCGCTGCACGCATGCCAGGCAAGCGCGCTATCGCTATCCCTTGAGCCACATGCCCAGCCCCCAAGTTTAGGGGCTTTTATTATTCTTTCTACATCTACTTAACTCACATACTTTTTTTTTTTTGTTTTGTTTTTCTAAGTTTAAAGTTGTATGATTTAGATATGAGGTGTCCTCCAAAATCTCATATGTGACACAATGCAGGAAAGTTCAGCAATGAAATGACTGTGTTATGAGAGCCTTAACTTAATCAGGGCATTAATCTGCTTGAGATTAACTGGGTAGTAACTGAAGACAGGGAGGGTGTGGCTGGAGGAGGCAGGTCATTGGGGGCAGCCCTTTGGGATATATATTTTGTCCCTGTGAGTAGTGTAGACTCTCTCTCTCTCTCTCTCTTTCTGCTTCTGGTGCCATGTTCCCAATTGCCTTTCCTCTGCCATGATGTTCTACCTCTCCTCTAGCCCAGAGCAAAGGAGTTGGCTATCTGTGGACTAAGACCTCTGGGTTTGGAGAAAGTGTTGACTTCCAATTTTAAAGTATTTTGTTTAATTTAGCAAAGGAGCTGGCTATCTGTGGACTAAGACCTCTGAAAACATAAGTCCCAATTAAACTTTTCCTTCTCTAATTGATCTTGTCATATCTTTTGGTTACAGAAAAAAAAATGAAAAGAGTAAAACAAAAGTCATTGTTGATGAATTTTAATACTCTGCCAACTTTCAATGCTTTGCATTAAAAAAGTGAGATGTTATAGAGAATCTCATCAAACTCATTTTGAACCACACATTTGGTTCTTTGAATGTTCACAATATAAGTTCTACATAATTTCTCTTGATTTTTGCCAAAGAAAATTGATATTTCTTCCCTCTATTTTTTGGTCCTTTGTTAATTGTGTATTGTTTTTTCTAACATTTGAAAACTATCTCTGTATTATTACATCTCTTATGCTTAGTTTTTTTTTAATTATAAATTTTAGTATCAACAATATTTGTTTTGTTTTGAATACTACTAAAGTAAATAAATGTATAGTGTTTAATACAAAGTCTTGTACAAAATTGATGATAATCACATGTAAACATACATATATATTACATGATTGTTGAAGACTATATATATGTATGTTCTGTTATAATATATATTATTATTTATAATTTTATGGATGTATATGCACAAAATCAGTATTGATTTTATTCATTAATAAGGTATTGAATTGATACATATAAAAATATGATTAGATTCTGTAGAAAGATGATATTTTTCCATATGTATGTATCAAGATCTCTTGAGTCTTTTCTTAAAAGATAAATATATTTTTAAGATACATATAAAATCTTCACATATTTTGGAATGGGTTTGGAGAAACTGTTGCCTTCCACTGTAAAAGTATTTTGTTTAATTTGGAAATTGTATTCTAATGAAGCAGATGGAAAAGCTGTAGGTAAGCTTCAACTGCCATTAATTATGTATATCTGTTGGATTTTAACAGCTGGCATCATTATAAATGTTATTAGCCTTATTAGGCATGTGCATAGCAGTTTATTACAAGATGCTTTATAGTGTTTAATTTGTACATAACAGTCATAAGAAATGGATGTAGGTGGCTATATCAATTTCCAAGTTGTGAAAACAAAACTGGCAAATGTTGTCTCTGCTACCAATGCTATTGATATTTTAGATTTAACACAAACTTAAATACTTAAATGAGTACTTACAACCATGTCCATATCCTATTGTCTGCTTGAAATTGAAATTTATCTAGGTAGTATAATGTTGTTTCATCACCATGTCATTTTTCATACTTCCAGTGTATGATAGCTCACCTTTAGTCCATGCATTTTAATTATTCTTTTAAAATATTTTTAGTTGTAGTTGGACACAATACCTTTATTTTATTTATTTATATTTATGTGGTGCTAAGAATTGAACCCAGTCTACTCATACATGCTAAGCAAGTACTCTAACACTGAGCTATAATTCTATCCCCATGTGTTTTAAATAAAAGTCTTTCATAGGCAGGAGTTTCTTCTTCTTCATTTTCTATCTCATAGAAAAATTGCTATAATTTTGTACAGGAATGTAATCTATATAATTTATCATTTTTATGTATGTTTCAATTAATTATATAAAAATGGAACAAAAAAACAAAAGCTTATATACCATAAAATATCAAAGCACAACTTTTAAAACATTTTTGTGATTTAAAATGTAAAAATTAATTTAAGATCTCATTTAAGATATTAAATAAAATTTAGCACAGATCAAAACTATGTGCATTAATTAGTACACTGGCCAAAACTAGTTGGACATTAATCTACACATTAGGAGTTCTGGTCTCAAAATTTTGAAGTTGTGATAAGGTTTGGATTGTAAACAGGTAATAACTTTTGTTCTCTTTAAAATAATGAAGATTCAAAACATAATTCTCTTTTTAGAGCTTCCTATGTATTGACCATTATATGAAAATGAGACCATGTATGATTAATTTAAAAAATGATTTTTGTTTTCATGTAAATGATAATTTAAAATATGTCAACTTTAAAGAGTAACTTCATATACTGTATAATTTAGTTAAAATTAGTGCTTTTAGACATTTAATTAAGGTGTTCATTAGCTGGCTTAGACAATTACATCTATTCTCTACTTTTCTATATTTAATATCTCTTTCTACTTTATTTATTTTTCCATTATTACAACTCTCAAAAATGCATATTACCCACAAAGACAAGTGTAAATTAAAGGATTTATTCTGAACAAAAATTATAAAAAGAATTATCACTGTATAGTTCTTAATAAAACAAAAACACATATGCTATTTATGTTATGGGTAAGGTCATCAAGGTGAATTTACACTATCATATGCAATTCTTAACTTCAGATAGGTCAACTAAAATAAAAAATGCATTATTACACATGATGCTTGCTTATATTGCCCCAGGAAAAGCACTGAAGACTAATCATCACCACTGCTATTTATTAAATAGCCACTTAAAATGCCACTATCCAAAATTACACAAAACAGGTTTCAGGAGTGATACCTGACACTGGTACCCTAAGGGCATAATATTTGAGCTAAATAAAACTCTATTAATAGATTCCTTGCATAGATTTAAATATTCATTTTTCACTGGGACCAAAAGTTTAAGTGCACTGTGCATGATAATGAAGAACAATATGTGACCTTCTAGGTAATTTTTTATTTTCACCATGCAAATAGGCACTAGTTCCAGCATAAAAAATATTTAAATAATCAAAAATAAATAAAAATGGTGTTTTCTGTTTAAAACAATTATATTTTTAAATTGAAAAAGACTTGTGTAGGATTGGGGTATAGCTCAATCAATTGTAGAATTTGTGCATAGCACAATCCCCAGGACCACCAGGACAAAAAAGAAAAAAAAGTTGCTTAAAACATGATTAATTTAAGCAAGGAGCTAGGAAGCACACCTGTAATTCTGGCAGCTAGGGAGGCTGAGGTAGGAGGATAGTAAGTTCAAAGCCAGCCTACATACAGGAAGGTGCTAAGCAACCCAGTGATACTCTGTTCCTAAATAAAATACAAAATAAGACTGAGGATGTGTCTCAGTGGTGAAGTGCCCTGAGTTCTATCCCCAGTACCCAAAACAAACAAAACACAAATCCACAATTAATTTAAGAAAACTTAAAACATTATGGTCACACAGCTGGAGATCTGGCTCAGTGGTAAAGCATAAACTTAGCAAGCATAAGTCCCCGGGTTCAATCCTCAGAACCAAAGTTAAATTAAATTAAAATAGGTATAATCATGCTAATAATGTAATAATGAAAATGAAGCTTTCAATTATGAATATATTTACAACCATCTTGTTAAAGAAGCAACTTCATGAAATCAATCCCTTATCAGATTTATAATTCTTTGAATTATGTGAAACTTTTCAAGAACATATTGTTTAAATGGACTGTCTGAAACAAATTATTTCCTCTTTAACAGAAATAAAGATTATCATTAATGTAATTATCTTTGCTATGATACATTTACAATATCAAAAATTTAAGTACTAGTGATTATTATGGATCCCCATAATGAATTGGAGTAGCAGTTGTGGATCCCAAACTTTGCTGCTTATTAAAATTACCTGGGAGCCATTTAAAAATCTGTGTCCAACTTGCCTTGCATCCTAGTAAATCAAAATGTATGAGATTGAAATGTCATCAGTACTTGTCTCTGTTTTTCAAAAATTCTTCTTATACTCAATATATAAATAAATCAGGAATCAATATCTTAGAATAGCATTTGTCAAACATATAATGCAATCTCTGTTCTTACAGGTCTGAAGCAGATTCCCAGCATCTGTATCTCTAACAAGCTCCCAAGCTATATAGTTGTTATATGTCCTTGGACTTCACCTTGAAAAGCTAGATCTTAGAGGACCTTTATCAATGCAACATCACTCAAATACTATGTGAAAAACCTAACTCAGTCTGCTTTCTGATGAGAGGAGAAGCTGTGTGAAATTTGCAATACATTTCTTTGAAGACTAACAATTTGCTAGAAAGATATTAATGTTAATTGTATTAAAGTTTAAAATTTATTGATCATAAGCTTAAATTAATTTTAATGTAACTACTTAGAAATATCTATTGATACAAGCAAGCATTATCCTTTTGGTAGACATTTATTAAGTAAATCTGTTTCAATTACTTAAAAGATGCTTTAATATTATTTCAAAGATTCAGGATGTAAGCATTGTTAGGATATCTTTTAGTCTGTAGAAGTTTAAAATAATTTTATCAACATTTCTAGAAAGTTCAATTGATTTTCTAATATTTTATTTTATTTGAATTGATCAACCAATGTTAGAGACAAATTATTTTATTTTACAATAAATAATTCATTAAAAAACCATTATCTAAAATATTCAAAATATAAACCTTATAACCTCTTAGTAATCTATAGATGGCTAAATATATTCTATTTTATATTAATTATTCAAAGAAAAAATTAGAGGAAATACAATCAATATATACCCCATGCCTCTAATTCTGTCAATTGTATACTTTTTAACTGTATGGTGAGGAGATACTTATAGCATTATTTGCTGCTTCAAATTTACTTTGCTCCTGCTACTTTTATCCAGTAGTAAAATCTTATTTACTTTCTCTTAATTGCATTTTATTAATCAAAGCAATACATCTATATAGCCATTAGTTTCTAGTTATCCTCATATCCGATTAATGCAAGTGGCTTTTTCAAATGATCCTCTGGGTTAAACATTAGGTGAAATGGTAATTGAACTTATTTCATTTTGAATATTTGCATCCTTGGTCAGAAAAAAAAATCTATTATAGTTTTTTAAAAGAATTTCTTAACCATGCCACTTTCTAAAGTCAACAACACTGTGTTCTTCCATTTAAGTAGTCTATGATTTTTCAACCTATGAAACTACTACCCCTACTACCAACACAGAGTAATGAGAAAAGTCAAAGCCATCCTTGTTTGGTAGGAAAGAGAGTGTTTAATTAAGGAAGAACAAGTTTTATTGAATTTTTAATCAGGATAGAACACCAATAGAGTCTTCTTTAAAATTTATGAGCCAAGGGGAAGTGGGAAATATATCAAATTAATGTGTATTAAAATCACCTATTGAAAGCTTACCTCAGGTAACATTCCCTGGAATTGTAAAACTCAGGTATTCATCAATGCGTTAAACTAACTCACACTTGTGTGCAGTGGTTGAGGTGATTTAATTATTGTCATATTGAAAAGACACATGCTATTCTGGGTACATAATGACTTCTTGGGAAACAAAGCCAATTAGAGAGTCACTCCTGTTACTGCTCCAGCAGTATGCTTTGCTAACAAGGTCCACAGGTCATGTCACCAAGAAGCCAAAGTACAAGCATCCTTTTCTTTCTCAAATTTGAACAAAAAAAAAGGTAAAAGTCATCTACAATAAAGCTACTCAATAGGATTGTGTCATTATAGGTCTTACTTTTTCTTCTGAAAATACTTTCACATACTTTGTTTTAGTTTCGATCAAAATGTATCTTAGAGACTTGATAACTATAAACAAAAACTCAAAGTACATGTCTAAAATATTTAATATATGCAACTTAAATGTATATACAAAGCATTTTAGTTGCTGGTAACATTAACAACAAGAAAATATTAAATTCTAAACAGCAATAAAATTGTAAGGAAATTCCAAATTCAAAAATAAATGTTGGGGCTGGGGCTGTAGCTCAGTGGTAGAGTGCTCACCTTGCACATGTGAGGCACTGGGCTCAATTCTCAGCACCGCATTAAAATATATATATATATATATATATATTAATATATATATTAAAAATATAAGACATAAATTTATGATTCCCACATCATTTATTTTAATATTTGAAATAATTTTACATATGTATTATTCAGCTTTTCATTACTGTAAGGAAAATACCCGATACAAAGTATTTCAAGTAGGAAATATGGTTTTTGGCCTGTGGTTTCAAAAGTTTCTGTCCATGTTTGGCTGGCTCCATTACTATGGGCCTGTGGTGAGACAGAATACAGAGGCCAAAGAGCATGGCAGAAGAAAGCTGTTCGTTTCTTGGGAGTCAGAAAGCAGAAAGGCACTGGGGACAAGGTACAATACCTAAGGGAATGCCTGGAAGGACACATACCCTTCAAGGAGGTCCCACCTCCTCCAGTTTCTACCACCTTCCAATAATGCTATTTATCTCTTAATCTACAACCTCCCCAAAGCCTCACCCCTGGCCACTGCTGCATTGGAGACTGAAACTTCAACACATGAGCATTAGGGGACTCTCATATCCAAATGACAACAATATAAATAGGAAAGTTGCAGAACAGTACAGTTATTTTCTCTATGTCCTTCACTCAGCATCTTCAAGTATTAACAATCATAATATGCCATGGTGACTATCAAGAAACTAAATTTAACATTAAATAGTTAAAGTGTTAGATTCCACCAGTTTTTCTACTAATATTATTTTTCTGCTTCACAATAAATTCAAGATCCAAATTGCATTTAGCTGTTATGTCTGCATATTCTCTCACAAACTCTCAGTCTTTCCTTGTCTTTCATGACCCTGACACTTTTTAAGAAGGCTGGTAAGATATTATATAGAATGCCCCTCAGATTGCGTTTCTCTGAAGTTTTTTTTTTATATACTACATCAATTTTATTAAATGTTTTATAGGAATGATGTACACAAATTTGCCTTTCTCTGTGAATTTTGTCAATATGTATGGTTATTGAAGATGATGACATCAATCTCTTGGTTGAAATTGTATTGAAATACAATTTCTTATTTTTTAATTTTTGTAAATTCTGTAATTTTTCCTTTGTAATTAATAAATATCTTGAAGAAGATCATTTGAGACTATAAAAAATATTTCTTTTTGGGGGTGGGGATGTAACTCAGTGTTTGAATGCTTGCCTGGCATGTGTGAGGCCCTGAGCTCAATTGCCAGTATTATAATAAATAAATGAATATATACATACATACATAAATACATAAATATGTGTATATGCATATATATGTATTTTTTATTTTTTAGCTATTATTTAGAGCATTATATTTATTCAAATATCTGATTTCATTTTACATAATTATACATACAAAGTATTTGATTTCAATTCCCATTCCCCTTCCATTTTTCTCCCCTCTTTCATATTTGTTTCTTTTCAAGATTTTGGTTGCATATTTTAGTATTCATTATAGACCTTCCCTTCTTCAATTTTTACTGTTAGTCTAAGGATGATTTTTAAATACTATTCTCTGGATATTTTTTGTAAGGGAGATCTGTGCCACATTCCCCAATAATATATTCCTTCTTTACAAATATATTTATTCAAATAAATACATAAATAAATATATTCTATAATTCAGTAAAATAAAAATAATAATATTGTTGTTGTTGTTTAAATTGTTTAAGGTTTAGGAGTTGGAGATCTTTCAAAATCTCTTCTAAACTCTTCTCACATACATGCACCATCTGTTTCTCCAAATCAATGTCTCTGTTTCTATGTATGTATCTCTGGATCTACATAATTATTTATCTCAGCATTTCTATACTTCTGATACTCTAAGCTGCCCCAGGCTTTACTTGATTTTCCCTATATCAACTCTAGAATCAATTCATTATCAAAGGAGTTTTATTTATTTATTTTTAATAGATAGAATTTAGAGACTCAAAGTAAGTAAATAAATATTTTCATTGCTACAGGGCATTATTTTTCTAGATTCTCTCACTAGACTAAACTAGGAAATATAATTATGTGTCATAGTTATGCATGTTATACACATGGAAACATTTATATATTTCCTCCTGTTATGTTTGCATATGAGGTCTTCCCCCACCAATCTAATGTGAATTAATGCAGGATGTTCAGAGGTGAAATGATTAGATTATGGGAACTGAAACTGAATTAGTAGAAAAATCCATTTGATGGATTAATAATTTGAATGGCCTAAGTGGGTGGTAACTGTAGGTAAGAGGGATGTGGCTAGAGGAAGTGGGTCCCTATGATCATACCTTGGATCTTGTATATTTTATTTTTGGCTCCTTCCACTTGCTCCTTCTCAGATGCCATGAGCTGAACAGTTTTCTTTATCCATGCTCTTCTGCCATGAATGTTCTGCCTCATTTTAGGCCCGAAGTAATGGGGCCAGTCATCCAAGAACTGAACTTCTGAAAATGTTGAGCCCAAAATAAACTTTTCCTATATTAAGTGGATTTTTTAAGACACTTTGGTCATAATGATGAAAAGCAGATTAACATATCTTGTTATCTTTGTATATAGTAATTCATTCTTCCTCTCTGTTTATCCATCTATCTATCTATCTATCATCTGTCTGGGTCTGTGTTTTCTTACATTTAATTGCAAAATCCACCTTTGTACTAATGCATCTACTAATATGTTTTGATTCCTATATACATATTTCCATTTTCCAGAATGCTACAAAAATTAAGTTATACAACATATTGTGTATTAGGAGGTTGTATCCCCTCAAAATGTATTTATTAAAATTCTACCCTGGGCTGGGGAAGTGGCTCAAGCAGTAATGTGCTCGCCTGGCATGCACGGGGTGCTGTTCAATCCTCAGCACCACACAAAAATAAAATAAAGATGTTGTATCCACTGAAAACTGAAAAATAAATATTTAAAAATTCTAACTCTCTCTAAAAAAAAATTCTACCCTTAAAATCATGGTATTTGAAAGTGGGTCCTTAATAGATAATTAAGATTACATAAGCCCATAAAGGTGATGCTTTTGTGAATTAAATTAGTTTACCCTAAAATAATTCATGAGAGAGTTTGTTTTCTCCTTCTGTTCTCTACCAAGTGAGGATATAACCAGAAATTGACAGCATGCAGACTGAAAAAAATAATTTTCGCAAAACACAACTACACTGGCACCCTGGTCTTGAATTCCCAGCTTCCATAATTATAAAAAATAATTTTCACTTCTTTATTGTATGTGTTCCTTGTCACTGGTGGGTTCAATGGTCAATTGGCTACCTTGTTTCGGGGGCTTAGAGACATGGAATCAACACACGGACACCAGGAGCTTGGTGAGAAAACTGACTGATGAGAAACCGCAGATGACATTCAGCAAGCTCAAGCTCATTTATTTTTGGAATGCATACAGCTGTTATAGGGTTCAGGTAGGGTGTGCCCGCCAATCACATACGCACCTTAATGTCTATAAGCCAATCATCTTATGCCTAATGTAACCACACTATGAGGAAGCACTAAATATTGCTGTCTTGATGGAAGGCAGTCTGGAAGTGTCTTTGTCCCTAATGGAGGGGGGCTTTATGAGTTGGGGGGTTACATGCCCTGAAGCATCTGACCCTCGGTTTCCTGACCTGGTAGTCTAGTAGCTTGGCAATGCTAACCACAAGTACTGAGGATGTGGTTTCATGGATGGCTTGCTAGAGCAGAGCGCCCCGTCCTGCAGGTGTTCCTCTCAGGCCTGTACAAGTGTAGGTTTTCCTACACTCTGAGCTGCTCATAGCTACTAGCTGTGAACCGAAAGTTATTCCAACATTTTATAAGTCACCAAGTTTATGGTGTTTTTTTGCAGTAGCTCAAAGTGACTGAGATTCAAAAGTGGCTCTACTCCATTTTCTTTTTTACTAGTGATGCCTAGTGCTTAAGCTGTTCCACACATTTACCATCCCTAAATGTTACCAGTTATTTCTTTTTTAGCCAATTTAAAATTTATGCAGTATTATCCAATTGCCATTTTAATTTACAGTTTTCTAATGATTATTGACATTGTGCCTCCTTTTGTATTTATATTTGCTTTTAAGATATACTCTTGAATGAAGTATATTTTCATAATTTGGCCAATATTGAAATTGAGTTGTGCTGTTATAACTATTGTTTTTCTGAGAGCTATTTATACATTTGGATTATAATACTCTTGTCACAAGTATTATATCTAAGTATTTTCTTCTCGTCTGTAGGTAATTTCTTCATTTCTTTAACAATGATGTTTATATAGCAAACTGTTTTAATTAAATTAACTTAAATTTACCATTCAAAACAAAGAAAAATTGATCATGCTTCCGACATTGTGTCCAGACAATTCTTACCCAAAGATTTTTCCCTACTAGATTTGTCTCTACTAGATTTGTCTCTACTAGAAATTCAATTGTTTTATTCTTGAATTCTAAATCCATAATCCACTTAGAGTTTATCTGGTACAAAGTATCAAATACAGGATGAAGTTTAATATTTTCTCATTGACATCCAATCGTCCTAACACCATTTGTTTAAAAATATGATCAAGTCTTCATTGAAATGTTTTTGAACCTATGCCAAGGATCAATGAGCTTATATGGAGTGAGCAATCACTAGATGATGATGGGAGGAATGGGCCCAGGCAGTATCTCACTACTTGTTTATATTGGTGTGACATCAGGCACAGTTACAAGTGCTTCACAGGGACTTTAGATCCAGTCTAGAAACAAGAACAAAGTCGCTATGAGATGGGTGGAAAAGTGCTGGCAGAAACAAAACCATAAGAGAATAGTAGTTTCCTCAATGCACAGAGAAAACTACTGAAGAAAATGAAATTTATAGAATGCCTAGAAATAAACAAAAAAGGTAGACATAGACAAAGCAAATTTGGAGATTATAAAGCATTGAATGTCAAAATGAGTTAAGGAAACACTGAATTTAAAAATCATACTGTGAGGCAGGTACAGTGGCACACACCTGTAATCCCATTGGCATGAGAGGCTGAATGAAGGAGATCATGAGTTCAAAGCCAATCTCAGCAATGGCAAGCACTAACCAACTCAGTGAGACCCTGTCTCTAAGTAAAATATAAAATAGGGATGGGTTTGTGGCTGAATGGTTGAATATCCCTGAGTTTAATGCCCAATACCAAAAAAAAACAACAAAAAAATAAAACTATGAACAAGCTTATATTCATACAGTTGTTAAATGAAGACTCCAAATTCTAAAATAAATGAAAATAAATCCATGTGTCTGTATTTTAAAAAAAATCTGTAAAATGTATAAAGAAGTGTGAACTCCACTTTTACAAAATAAATCCTGGGTGCTATTTGTCTTAAATTCAAGGAAGAGTCAATAAAATACATACAGTGTCAAAGAAATTTAGTATCTATTAAAAACAAAAGCAAAACAAAGCCAAATATAACAAGAGAAGGAAGAAAAAGGAAAGTGAAGAGAAGAACACAGTCATCTAGAAACTCAAGAAAACATAATCAGGATTACCCTCCTCTTGAAGAATGTCTTTCTACCTTAGAAGATTGAGGGCAATCACTCTCAATCTTTCTATCACAGAACCAAGAGTGGATGAGTCATTCCCTTACTCCTGAAAAAGGAAAACCCAGAGCTTTTGCTTATTGTTTGGATATGAAATAACTCCCAAAGACTCATGTATTGAAAAGTTGGTCCTCAACACACCAATGTTAAGATTTGGGACTTTGAGGAAGTGATCAGTTCATGAGGGTTCTGACCTCTTCAGGGGATGAATCCATTGGAAGCTACATAGAAAACTGGGAAGTGATGGAAACTGTAGGTAGAGGGGTATGGTTGGAGAAAGTGGATCATAGAAGGATATTTCTTATCCCAGACCCTTTATCTCTTCCTCTACTTCCTGACTGCTATGAAGTAAGCATTCTCTTTCTTCCTTCTGAATTGACCTTCTGCCTTGCCTCAGACCCAAAGCTGGACAAATCATGTACTGAAACCATGAGGCATAATAAATCCTATCAGCTTTAAATTGTTTTTCTAAGACAGTTGTCACAGAAAAAAAATAATCTGATCAGGACAACTTCCAAAACCTTCAGTGAAAGTAAAACTGCCTTTAATGCAAAAGTCATTCTCCTCAGTGGCATCCTATAACTTCTCAAACATTAACCTGTACAGACAATAGAGAATCATCTCTGAGGAAAAATAAAAGTCAAGACAGGGAAGGGAAAGGTAGATAATAATTTGGCCATTCCAAATTGATAAACCAATCACATGGTAGTTTTTCTTCTCGTGCGTGACTGAGCCTTACAGATCTTCATAAAGGTCTTATTCTTCAAGCAAGTGGTCCAACTCAGACAGATGCCATTCCTCAAGGAAGAACTCTATCAGATATGAATGTTACTTCATCCATATATAAAAGCAGTAACACTCCAGTGAGACACACACACACAAATCTATATCTTTGTTTTGAAGTCACTCATTATCTGGGTCATTATCAAAGAAACTTCCCCACATAACAAAAGTCCTCCTGAGGGATTTGGGGTGGGGGGCTGGTTATCCAATTTAGCAAGTTGTCTAAGAGGAATGCATTTCTTGTCACCTCCAGCAATATTTCCACCCCAATCTTTTCATTTCCAAACACCAAATAGTCAATACACACAAGAGAAAGTCATGTCTATCTTGTCAATGAGAACTTCATATAAAATGACAAGATTTACAGGCACTGAGGAAAGAAGATTCCCTCCACAGTACCCAAATCTAGAAAAGGAGAGTTGTCTAAATTAGAGAAAGATAAAATGGCAACAGAGCAACAGGTTCCATTCATCAGAATAACAAACATATGGGACAAACTAGCAATCTTTGTCTGAATCTGACTCCTCTCAGTCAGAGGATGAATGACCCAAGAGGTCTTATGTAAACTTCTGAACTATAGGTAGATCTTTTACTATATTTTTCTTCCTTGAGTGACTCCCCATAAAAGTTTCTAAAGATTGTTACCTTTTGGTAGATGATGCAGGAATTGCTTTCCACTGTGCAGCAGAAATCTCAGCAGAAAATTGTCCTTTTTCCTCACCTATTCCTCAGCCATGCAGGTCTTTCACTCATTACCATAAACAAAGATTCCTTCTCCTTTCTCCCAGAAAGATATTCTTCTATATACACTATTCTTCTCAACTTCCTAAAGGAAAAGTATGCTTCCATGACCTTCCTAAATAAAAAAGCATCACCACCTGTACTGTAGACACAGGGTCTCCCCATCTCCACCTCTCAAAAAGTGTGCCAGTCACCAATGCTGCTTTATCACCAGTGCTCAAGAAAAGGAATTCCGGGAGGTTCAGTCACCACAATTAAACAAATAGCATTCATAATTAATATCAACTGAAGCTGTTGAAAGCACTATAAATCTTCTCATCCTTCCTCAACTGATACCCTTCTAATAGGAGTAGCATAAACGTCATAGTACATCTCTATATACATTATATAATATTCATTCTGATAATTGCTAGGTCAAGTTCATGTAAAATAAAGGGGGATAGTAGTCATGGATTTATATTTTAAAAGTTGTCCACAGAACATTAGTGCCTTTCCTTCATTGATAGCTGACAAATACATTTATACATTTAAAGTGAAATATTTTAAAGTAAAATAATCTGTAAAGAACTTAAGTATTGTTGCCATTTTCATGGTTCTCTTAAATAACCATTTTTATTCTTAGAAGATCATTGTTTTTTATTTCTTTCACTTTATTTTATTAGAATGTTAATGGCTATTTGGTATGACAGTTCTGACTTTATTCATGGTTTGTAAGTTTGTTCAGAAATTACAGGTATGCGATTCCATAAAAGTATAAATGTATATTTTAACTCTGTAATCTTCCCAATATTTATGGTTTATGCTGATACAAATTTGGATTTGAGCGCTAGGATGACACCTTATATTGATGTGTGACAAGTTGATTGGAAATGTTAAAAATTCAAGTATTCTTATTCTGACCTTTCATTTATAAATTTGATTAACAAATTATTTTTTAAAGGATTATCAGGAAGTATATTTCAGTTATACATTTAAAAAATGACCATATTTGTTAGGGTTTATTCTGTGTACTGTATTTTATTCAATTATGTATTTGTTTATTCTTCCACAATTAGTATACTGTCTCTATTGCTATATTAAAAATGTTCATACCAAATATTAATATTGACTAGTGGGAGCCCTACAAAGCTGTTTTTTTTTAATTTCCAAAAAGAGTTTATTTCTCTAATATTTTTCCATATAAATGTTAGAAAAAACTTACCAATATCTGCAAAAATTTTATTGTGTTTTGATTAGCTTTGCTTTTAATCTTTATCAACTTAAAGAAAGTTCAATTTTCCAAACCAAGTATATATTATATCTTTGTATTTATTTAGGAAAGAGACATTAATACTTGCCTATAAAACTTTTCCAGAAAATAGAAGAGAAAGAAATGCTTCCCAACTGATTTTGATACCAACATTATCCTAATACCCAAATGAGATAAAGATATTTCAAATAATTTACCTATAGTCCAATATTCCTCATAAGCATAACAGTTCAGGGTTTTTTTTTTTTTACTGGAAAATTTTAAACCAGAAAATCAATTTATTTGATAGATAAAGGATTACTGATGTTATCAGTTTCTTCTTGAATGAATTACTTTGTTTTAACATGTATTTTTAATTTTGCTGAGTAATTACTTTCCTTCAAAATCATTCTATGCCAGTTTTATTTTTTCTGCAATACTACAGAATAATAGTAATCACATTTTTAAAATTTCACCAAGTTGATATTGTGCAGCATTATATAATTGTTACATTGATTTAAACAACATGAGCAGTTTTGATCAAATATTTATTACTAGTAAAGAGTAATTTTGATTTCAAGTCTTAATACTCAAGAAATGAATGTTGTAAAACTACAACTGCCCTAAATATTGATTCCTCTGATGAACTTGGTAAAAGTAAACTGAGGGGCTGGCATTCTGTCCATCTACAACTAATAAATAAATAAATAAATAAATAAACTGAAAGCCTTCTGGAAATGACTAAATGACTCCATCATCTACTAGATGTCATTAAGAATATTAGTGAGATCCACCCACACCAACCTGTGCAGGACCCAGGCCCACAGTAGGCCCAGGTCCACAAATTTACCAGCGGGGCAGACACCTTCTGGAGCCCAGGACTGCCCCTTCTGACCAGCAGACTACCATAGGAGTCCAGGCCCAGCCCAGATACCCCCACACCAGCCTTAGCGGGACCTAGGATCACAGTATGCCTGGGTCAACCTCTTTACCATCAGGGCAAGACACCTGACAGAACCCAGCCTCTGGCACAGGACTGCCTCTTTAGACCAGCAGACTATCAAAGAAGTCCAGACCCATCCCAGATAATCCCACATCCTCTTGTGCAGGATCCAGGTCAAGGGTAGGTCTGAGTTTGCACCCCACACACACCTGAGAGCCTAAGCCTAGCCCACTTCCATCTGTGGACACTGTAGTCATCTCCACAGCCTTCCCTACGCAGTGGTCCCTAAATTTTTGACAATACACAGCACCTAGAAGCAGCCACATCTCAGAGAAGACATCCCAAAGAAAGTGTGAGTCCCACCTTTTCAGCCCCATCTCTGTAAGACATTTCTTCCATCTTGGGGCACCTTAAGTATTATCTTGAGTTACCTTGGCTATTGCCTCCACCACCTTTAGATGCAGTAGCATATATTCAGGGACACCAGCAGGGTCTGGAAGCCCAACATCAAGATGAGGTACAGACAATCTGCATGGGTACAACAAGAATATAAGGAAAAATCTATAATATCTCAGATCCACACTGCAAGAAATGAAGACAGATAGACAACATGAAAAAACAAGAGAGGAAAGTGCCCCAAACAAACCAGGATACTATAAGAACAAAACCCACGGACAGCGAATTTAATGAAATGTCAGAGAAAGAGTTGAGAAGGTTCATAATTAAAATGATCTATGAATTAAAGAATGACATAAATGAGAAAATACAAGCAAAAATTGATCACTCCAACAATTAGATAAGACAGCAAATACAGGTACAAAAGATTACTTCAAGAGAGAGATAGAAACTCTGAAAAAAAAAAAAACAGTCAGAAATCCTTGAAATGAAGAGAGAAGATGGGACGGGAGGGGAGGGGGGATAGTAGAGCATAGGAAAGGCAACAGAACACAACAGACACTAGTATGGCAATATGTAAAAAAGTGGATGTGTAACTGATGTGATTCTGCAATCTGTATACAGGGTAAAAATGGGAGTTCATAACCCACTTGAATCAAATGTATGAAATATGATATGTCAAGAACTATGTAATGTTTTGAACAACTAATAATAAAAATTTTAAAAAAATTGAAATGAAGGATACAATAAATCAAATAAAAAGCTCAATATAAAGCATAACAAACAGACTAGATCACTTAGAAGAAAGAACATGAGATAATAAAGACAAAGTATACAATATGGAAAATAAAGTTGATCACACAGTGAAGAAAGTTAGAAACCATGAACAGAACATCCAAGAATTATGGGACAGCATCAAAAGACCATATCTAAGATTCATTAGGACAGAAGCACAGAGTTTCAAACCAAAGGAATGCACAATCTCTTCAATGAGATAATATCAGAAAATTTTCCAAGCATGAAAAACGAATTGGAAAACCAAATACAAGTGGCTTACAGAACACCAAATGTACAAAATTACAACAGATCCACACCAAGGCACATTCTAATGAAAATGCCTAGCATACAGAATAAGTTTAGAATCTTAAAGGCCGCAGAGAGAGTAATCAGATCACATATAGGGGAAGACCAATTCATATATCAGCAGACTTTTCAAACCAGACTCTCAAAGCCAAGAGATTGTGGAACAACATATACCAAGCTCTTAAAAAAATGGATGCCAACCAAGAATCTTATAGTAAAAGCAAGCATTATATTTAATGATGAAATAAAAACCTTCCATGATAAACAAAAGTTAAAATAATTTACAATGAGAAAGCCTGCACTACAGAACATCCTCAGCAAAATAATTCATAAAGAGGAAATGAAAAACAATGATTAAAATCTGAAAGGGTGGTATTACACTAAAAGAAAATCTACTCAGACGATAACCAAGTCACATAAAATACCAAAAATAAACAAAAATGGCTGGAAATACGACCATGTCTCAATAATAACCCTGAATGTTAATGACCTAAATTAACTAATCAAAGCATATAGACTAGTAGATTGAATAAAAATAAATAAAAAATAAGAAAGACCCAGCTATATGCTGCCTCCAAGAGACTCATAGAAAAAGACATCCACAGACTGGAGGTGAAGGATTGGAAAAAAATCATACCACTCACGTGGACTGCGGAAGCAAGCAGGGGTTTCCATCCTTATTTCAAATAAAGTAAACTTCAAATTAAAGTCAATCAAAAAGAATAAGGAAGGACACTACATACTGATCAAGGGCACCCTACACCAGCATGACTTAACAATTATAAATATATATGCCCCAAACAATGAAACATCTATGTTCATCAAACAAACTCTTCTCAAGAGTCAAATAGACCACTGCACAATAATTTGGGGTGTCTTTAACATATCTCTTATACCACTGAATAGATCTTACAAACAAAATCTGAACAAAGAAACTATAGAACTCAATAATACAATCAATAAATTAGACTTAACTGACATATATAGAATGTTTCATCCTTCAATGTGAGAATACACTTTCTTCTCAGCAGCACATGGATCCTTCTCTAAAATAGACCAGATACTATGCCACAGAGCAACTCTTAGGCAATATTAAAAGGTAGAGATACTACCCTGTATTCTACCATATCATAATAAATGAAATTAGAAATCAATGATAAAATAAGAAATAAAATCTAATCCAACACTTGGAGAAAAAATAATATGCTACTGAATGAACAATGGGTTGCAAAAGACATCAAGGAGGTAATTAAAAAAAAAATTAGAGGTGAATGAGAACACAGATACAACCTATCGAGATCTCTGGGGTACTATGAAGGCAATTCTAAGAGAAGAGTTCAATGCATGGTATTCATTCCTTAAAAGAAGAAAAAGTCAACAAATAAATGACTTAACATTACATCTCAAAGGGCTAGAAAAAGAAGAACAAATCAACACCTAAAGCAGTAGAAGACAGGAAATAATTAAAATCAGAGCTGAAATCAATAAAATTGAAATAAAAGAGATAATTGAAAAAATTGACAGATCAAAAAGTTGATTCTTTGAAAAAATAAATAAAATTGACAGAACCTTAGCCATGCTAATGAAGAGAAGGAGAGAGAAAACTTAAATTACTAACATACATGATAAAAAAGAAACTATCATGACAGACACTTTAGAAATAGAAAAGATAATTAGAAATTATTTAAAAACTTGTACTCCTATAAAATAGAAAATATTACACAGTTAGAAAGTCTGGCATAAGGAAGTAACCTTTTGTTCAGGTTTTAAGCACTTTTTTATAACAATGAGAAATGCCTTTTCAGAGATGAGTAACTTTTTCAATGGTTTTTTAACTTGGTATCTCTACCATTGTAGTTTCTGGGCAGATTTCTTGGAATTTTAAATTTTAATTCAGTCTTATTAGATATGTAAATGGGAAGTTTTAAATGTTTAGAGGTTATGCAAATTGCTACTTATTTGGAGTCTGTGTCTGTGTGGTGCTGGGGATTTGAACCCAGAACCTTGTTCCTGGCCAAGCCCATATTCCACTGAACTACATCCTCAGCCTGTTTGGAAAATTTGAGGTGTTAAAAGATTTTGTCTTTTTCTTTCCTTTCACGTAAATCATTATATGGTAGAAGTGGAATTTTAAGTGTTTGTGTGTCCAGTGTATTGCATTATAGCCTGTTGCTGTACCCTTTCAGAGTCTGATGCTTATTTTTGGACTTTCAATCAATGAGTGTAAATATAGCTTTTGATCTGTAATACTTTTATACAAAGGTTTTTATTTTAATAGTAAAACATCTTGTCATAAATAAATAAAATAAAATAGAAAATATTGAATTCATCCACAAATTTCTAGAGTCATATAATTTCCCAAAATTGAGTCAGGATGATAAACACAATTTAAACAGATCAATTTCAATTGAAGAAATAGAAGACACCATCAAAAATCAACCAACCAAAAAAAGCCCAGAACACGATGGATACCCAGATGAGTTCTACAAGACCTTTAAGGAAAAACTAATACAAATATGCTTCAATTTATTTCAGGAAACATAAAAAAAGGATCACTTCCAAACTCATTCTATGAGGCCAATATCACCCTGATTCCAAAAAATGACAAAATCATAGAATTTACAGGGAAATGGATGGCATTAGAGCAGATTATGCTAAGTGAAGCTAGCCAATCCCTAAAAAATAAATGCCAAATGTCTTCTTTGATATAAGGAGAGTAACTAAGAACAGAGTATGGTCGAAGAGCATGAGAAGAAGATTAACATTAAATAGGGATGAGAGATGGGAGGGAAAGGGAAAGAGAAGGGAAATTGCATGGAAATGGAAGGAGACCCTCAGAGTTATACAAAAGTAGATACAAGAGGAAGTGAGGGGAAAGGGAAAAATAATACAAGGGGGACAAATGAATGTCAGTAGAGGGGGCAGAGAGAGAAGAGACGAGGGGAGGGGAGGGGAGGGGGGATAGTAGAGGATAGGAAAGGCAGCAGAACACAACAGACACTAGTATGGCAATATGTAAATCAATGGATGTGTAACTGATGTTATTCTGCAATCTGTATTTGGGGTAAAAATGGGAGCTCATAACCCACTTGAATCAAAGTGTGAAATATGATATATCAAGAATTATGTAATGTTTTGAACAGCTAACAATAAAAAAAAAAGAAAAATAAATTTGAAATCTTCCTACTTGAAAAAAAAAAAAAAGACACATCAAAGAAAGAAAACTTCAGACCAATATTTCTAATGAACATGGATGAAAATTTCTCAATGAGATTCTGGCAAATCTAATACAAAAACATATCAAAAAGATCCTGCATCATGATCAAGTGGGATTCATCCCAGGGATGCAAGTTTGTTTCAACGTATGAAAATCAATAAATGTAATTATAAAATCAATACCCATAAATCAAATGCATTTTGTATATTAGCAACAAATCCTCAGAAAGGGAAATGAGGAAAACTATCCCATTTACAATAGCCACCAAAAAAAAAAAAAAAGAAACCTTGGGAATCAACAAAAGAGATGAAAGTTCTATATAATGAAAATTATAGAATCCTAAAGAAATAAGATCTTAAAAGATGGAAAAATCTATCTTGCTCTTGGATTGGCAGAATTAATATTATCAAAATGACCATACTACCTAAAGCACTATAGAGATTTAATACATTTTGATCAAAATCCCCGATGACATTTCACATAAAAATAGAAAAAGCAATCATGAAATTCATATGGAAAAATAAGAGACCCAGAATAGCTAAAGCAATTCTTAGCAGGAAGAGTGAAGCAGGTGGCATCACTGTACCAGACTTTAAACTACAGAGCAAAAACAGTACAAAAACAGCATGGTATCAGACCAAGTCAGACTGTAGACCAATGGTAGAGAATAGAGGACACAGAGACTAACCCACAAAATTACAGTTATCTTATATTAGACAAAGGTGCCAAGAACATTCATTGGAGAAAATATAGCCTCTTCAACAAATGGTGCTGGGAAAACTGGAAATCCATATGTAACAAAATGAAATTAAACCCCTATCTCTCACCATGTAGAAAACTTAACTCAAAATAGATCATGGACCTGGGAATAAAACCAGAGACCCTGGATCTAATAGTAGAAAAAGTAGGCCCTAATATCCATCATGTGGGATTAGGGCCCAACTTTCTTCATAAGACTGCTTTGGCACAAGAATTAAAATCAAGAATCAATAAATCATATGGTCACCAACTACAAAGTTTCTTCTCAGCAAAAGAAACAATCTGTGAGGTGAATAGAGAGCCTACATCTTGGAAGCAAATTTTTACCCCTCACACATAAAATAGAGCACTAATTTCTAGGGTATAAAAAGAACTCAAAAAGCTAAACACCACACAAAAAAGAAAAAGAAAAAAAAACAATCAATAAATGGGCCAAGGAACTCAACAGACACTTCTCAGAAGATGATATACAATCAATCAACAAATATATGAAAAAATGTTCATCATCACTAGCAATTAGGAACAATGCAAATCAAAACTACTCTAAGATTTCATCTCACTCCAGTCAGAATGGCAGCTATTATGAAGACAAACAACAATAAGTGTTGGTGAGAATGTGGAGGAAAAAGGTACACTCATACACTGGTGGTGGAACTGCAAATTGGCGCAGCCAATATGGAAAACACTATGGATATTTCTTGAAAAATTGGGAATCGAACCACCATTTGACCCAGCTATCCATACTCTCCTTGTTCTATACTCAAAGGAATTAAAAACAACATATTACAGGGACACAGCCACATCAATGTTTATAGCAGCATAATTTACAATAGCTCAACTGTGGAGTCAACCTAGATGCCCGTTAGTAGAGGAATGGATAAAAAAAATTGGCATATATACACAATGGTATATTACTCAGCAATAAAAGAGAATAAAATCATGGCATTTGCAAGTAAATGGATGGAGATAGAGAAGTTAAGTCAATCCCAAAAAAACAAATGCCAATGTCTTCTCTGATATAAGGAGGCTGATTCATAGTGGGGTAGGGAGGGGGAGTGTGGGAGGAATAGATGAACTCTAGATAGAGCAGAGGGGTGGAAGAGAAGGGAAGTGTCATGGGGTTATGATAATGGAATGTGATGGACATTATTATCCAAAGTACATGTATGAAAACACAAATTGGTGTAAATATACTTTGTATAAAACCAGAGAAGAAAAATTGTGCTCTATATGTGTAGTAAGAATTGTAATGCATTCATTCAGCTTTCATATATAAATAAAAATAATTTAAAAATATATATACCCTACTGACTAACAATCATTTTCAGGGTTCATGTGGTACAAATTTTGTATTCATTCCTTTAATGAAGATTAAAGAAGTGCTTTCCATATTCTAGGCACTGGGCTAATGCAAGAGGTACAATGATAACCAAGAAGGCGGCTCCCTGACCTCCTGTGCATTACTTTCTAATAATTCATACCTGAGTTATATTGAATAATCATAAAAATAAACATAAAAATTATGACTGAAATTAACTTGTACTAAGCTGTGATTGCAACAGAAGCACTTTGACCTAGCCTGAGAGGTCAAGGGAAGTCTTTCCCTGAAAGATTTTTTGAGTTGAGCTTTAAACAGTTAGCTAGTTTTAAGAAGATGATGGTAATAGTTAATATAATATATACAAAGTCTCTGTGGTGAGTGAGACAATCAGGAAAAGTGTAGGGGAAATAAAAAAAATATTAGTGAATCACCAGGTGTAGTAGCACATGCCCGTATTCCCAGAGATTCCAGAGGCTGAGGCAGGAGGGTTGCAAGTTCAAAGCCAGCCTCACTCAGCAACTTGGTAAGGCCCTAAGTAACTTAGTGAGACCCTGTCTCTAAATAAATATTAAAAGGGATTGAGAATGTGGCCTGTGGTTATGTGCCCCTGAGTTCTATCACCAGTTCAAAAAGAAAAAAATAGAGAGAGAGAATCAAGAAAGGAGTTCAAAATGTTAAAATTAATAGCTATTTGGAAAAAGCATAAATAACTTTCAGTACTTCAAGTTTCCAGTGAAGGAAGCAACCACACACATGGTAAAAAGCAAGAGAAACAGAAATAGAGTCTGCAAATGTGAATCAATTGCTGCAATGTCACAAATGTTGAAGAGAAGAGCAGTTGCTTCTTATGGGTGAACATAGAAATTTGTTTTTGGAGATGGCATACCTCATTTTTGAGGTGACAGCAAAGGATTTAGAATATTTCATAGAGTTAGCTGATAATGCACCAACAGAATCAAATAACATCATATGCTGCAGAGAAATATTTCATGATAGCAGCAGTCAATTATGAAGCAAGCTTCATTGTCATTCTATTTTAAGAATTTTCCATAACTACCCTACCCTTCACCAACAACCACACTAATCCATTAGCAGTCATCATTTTTAAGACAAAACCTTCCACCAGCAAAATGACTAGAACTTTATGAACACTTAAATAATTGCCAGAATTTTAAGCAATGGGGCATTTTTTTTTTTTTTTAATTTAAGGATTGCACATTTTTCTTTTTGCCTAAAGCTCTTACACATTTAATAGACTACAGTGTGGTCTTAATGTACACTTTACATGCACTGGAAAACAAAAAAAAATATGTATTTACCTCCCTATATCGCATTCTTTCTTTTAGTATAATGGTCTAGAATTAAACTCACAATATCTCCAAGATATCCCTTTAGTTTTATATAAATCATTAAATTAAATTTATAATTAATACCTAAAATCAACAGTAATCTATGGAGAAAGTAGAGCTTTTTTTTTCTATTACAGTGCATAAGATTGTTTAAAAATTATTTTATAAAGCAATATACTAAATTAAATTATTTAATAAAGCAGTAATATATATTATAACATCAACAATATGATTTGAATATAGTTATAATAATAAAGATTATGATAGCTAAAGAATGTTAGGAAATAATATCACTCATGTTTTTCTTATCATTCCTTTAATATTCTACAAATGGTTTGGTTTTCAACAGGAAACCTTGCATGAAAAACAGTATTCAGTTGCCTTCCTTTATGTAAAAAAAATAATATATATGTATTAGTTTGATAGGGATGCTGTAAAAAATACCAAATGTTAGGAATTTCAAAAACAAATTTATTGTTTCTTATATCTAGAGCATGAAAATTCAAAATCAAAGTGTACACATGGTTGATTTTATTCTAATCTCTATCTTGTAGATGGTTGTCTTCTCATTTTGTCTCAAATAGTCTTCTCCCTGTGCATATGCACAGAGAGAATTTCTTATTCTTCTATGGACATCAAGTATGTTTTATTAAGAACTACCCAATAGCCTGATTAAACTTTAATTATTGCCTTAAAGGTCCTGGCTACCACTATACTCACATTCTGTGGAAAAGGGACATTAGAAATTGAACATATAAAATTGAGGTAGGCACTATTCTGACATATTGCCCTTATATTGCCCTATGTTATTTATTGACATATTGGGATTACTTAAACTGTGAATTCATTATAGAATGAAAATTTATATTAATGAACTAAAGAAAAACACCTGAGCTGTAGGTATAACTAAGTGGTTGAGTGCTTGGCTATCACCCATGAGGCTCTGGGTTTGTTTCCCAGCAGCTTCACCCACCCCCCACCACACACACACAATCAGATTAAGTTTTATTGATGAACATTACATAGCTTTTTTTTTTTTTTGAGATTTTGGGAATCAAATCCTAGGCTTCAATCATGATAGGGAAATATTCAACTACTTACATTTGTCATTAAAGTCTGAATTCTAAGACCTGTTTATTGTGTATAGTGATCAATTGGAAAAAAAAATAATCACACCTTCTGGTCTTAAAAACAATCCTTTGAATGAACATTAAATTTGGGCTCACCAATTCTAATACAATCACCTTCATAAGCATATTTGAATATTTGAGTCTTTAATCATTCAAAATTTTGTCGTTCTTTTCCCACTGATTTAAATGCACCATGATCACAGTTTGACTTTAAAATCACAGAAAAACAAAACCAAAAAAACTAAAATAAGAAAATAAAAACAATGATATTATTTATCCCAATGCCAAAATAAATAACGTATTCCATAGACCTAAGAATATGTAAAAATGCAAACTCAGATCTAATGTAATTTATAATATTTATGTTCCAGCATTCTATACACATTTCTCAGCTTCCCAGTCATTATCCAATTAGTCATTGACTGCTAATGTTGACATCCTTCATACTCACAGAGAACATGGATTATACTCATAGGTAACATGGATTATCAAACAATAATAAGAAACAACAAAAAATGTTCAAGACAGTAACCAGTGTTATTTTAATGCCACAAACATAATCCAGAAGGTTTTCAAATTACACATTTTACAATCATAATTATCTAAAATAATTAGATTCACCATATGGAATCACCAGCATCTCTGCCAAATGGCCTGTCTAGGTCATGCACACTTAAAACTTTAGCATAACTACATTTTGAGGTTTGTTATTGAGGTCCCTCTGAGGATCTCTAATTATCATGGATAACTCTTTTCATTTTATAAATTGTAAACTAAAGCATGTAAAATGAACTTTTCAAATGCATTTCATAGAGCAGGCTAAAAAACAGATAATCTGACATCTTTTACATTTTTATTGCTTGGCCACAAAAAATGTTTAATTAGTAAAGACACATATCTCCAAATATTGGAAAATGATGTTGGTATTATTTTAACAATAGGAAATTTCTTGGGTAAAGAAATGTGCTACACACACGCGTGCGCACACACACACACACACACACACACACGAATACTATTCAACAACCACAACAATAAAATGGAATAGAATTCTGTCTATTGCAACGATGTGGATGGAGATCATTATGTTTAGTGAAATGAGTCAGTTACAGGAATACAAGAACCATATGACCTCGCTCATATGTGGAACATAAACAATCTGATCTCATATAATTGAGAATAGAATGGAAGAATGCAGGGACAAAGAAAAGTTGATCAATGGATACTAAGTCATAGTTAGATAGGAGCAAGATGCTTTGGTGTGCCAGTGCACAATAGGGCAACTAGAAATAACAATAACAACTAGGGCAACTAGAAATAAATAACAACTAGAAATAACAATTTATGCTCAGCACCTGGAAAAGGAAAACAGCTCCAAAAAGCTAGAAGGAAGGATTTTGAAAGTTTCACCATAAAGAAATAAGATTGAGGAGTTAAATATATTTACCTGATTGAAACATATATATAATGTACACATATTGAACAGAACTATGGTACCACGTTAATATATTTTTTTGTTTTTAAATATAAATTATCAATGCATATAAAAAGTAAATAATTCCATTGTTTACAAAGCAAGCACCATGTTTGATTAAATAAAAGCTTATTTACATAGAATTTAGCAGACTTAGTCAAATTTTACATTATCCTTGGTGAAAATCATTTCACTTATTATTTTTATTTTATTTAAATAAATCACCGAAAGTACTTGTGAAACAAATGTTTTTATAATGGTGCAGTATGCAACAGGATGTTGAGTCATACTTACTTTTTATGACTAATGCTATTATTGTAAGCCTCTTTCATAGATAATAAAGAAAAATAAAATATTTATGGACTTTTTAAAAATAATCCTACCTACATACAACCCTCATAACTTGTGCTACTTTATGAAATTTATTTCAAAAACAGCTTAAATCCCTACAGCCATCTGCGGCATTCAAAAGCTTGGTTTTCATCTGAAAAACGCATATCTGAGTACAGACAATGATCTTTTTAACTTTTATGGTTGCTGTTCACATTTTCTCCTACTGAAGATCAACTGCCTTGAGCTGCACAGAAATCACAACCTTCCATCCTCCTGCTAAGAAGAAAAACCAAAATGGCAGAAGGGATTTTCATAGCTCCTGAGATATCTTTGTGAAGCCTTAGCTGCTTGAGTATCTGTCTGATACAAAATACATGGAAATGTCAGGAGTAGGAATAAAATTAATTAAGTACCCAACCTACAAACATAATTGAAACTGGAAAGCACCAGAGTACTTCATTTTGGAGGAGAAGTAAACCATGATGATTGCATTTTCAAATAAAAATAACTAATTAAATAGTGAAGTACTAAATGGTTCTTCCAATACTATATTTAATCACTGTCTAATCAACAAAGTCTTCATATAAGATTTTTATAATTTGACTTTTAAAGAGAGTTTAGTACTCACAAAATATCCTTCAAAATCATTATTTCAAAACAATGTTAAGAATAAAAGTAATTTCTTGTATATATATATATATATATATATATATATATATATATATTATATAATACCATATTTTACATATATATCTCATTACATAAATAGACAAAGTCTGGATAATTATTACTAATAGTTGAATGATGATAATATGAATAAATTAAAATTTTATGCCTGTAATTTTTGCAAAGTGTTTTATCATTTTGATGATTTTATAACCAAATATGACAAAATATATTTTATAATGATTCTTAAGTATAGATTTCCAAACTTCAAATGTTTCCAGATTCAAAAACTCCTCTTTGTATTGGGGAAAATTCTATGTTTAGAAGTGCAAATGGCATTTAATATTAACATTAAGACCAAACTGTTGACTTCTGTCATGATACTTGTTTGTTCCACAATACTCATTCATCTTAGTAAGGGAAAATTCTAATCTCTGAGACCAAACATCTTATGGCCATCTCTGACACAACTTTACAGCAAATACTCCAAATTCAAACTGTGACAAAATCTTTTCAGTTTTAAAATTGAAACAGATCCAGAATTACTACACTTCCCCACCTATATTGGTGGCATGTTAGTCAAGGCTGCTGTCATCTCTCTAAGACCTTAACTGGTCTCCCTGTCTTCTAAGGTTTACACCAAACAATTGAGACAGAAGAAATCTTTAAAATATAGATCAGTTTTGCACACTCTCTGAAATAATCAGAAATGACTTGTAATGTTTAGCTGCATAAAATTTCACATCCTTATCATAGTAATACATAGACTCCTGGTTACCAGTCTGTGCCTATTATGCACTGTAATTATTCCCTGAACATATTCCCTACTGCATTCCTTACTGAGATACATAAAATAGAGAACAAAAATTGATAACCAGAAATTGCAACATGCAACTTCCAGGAATGTTATACAAGGATAGCAGGTTCAGGTGGTACTCCTATATTTTGGTTGGTCATTCCTCCTTCTACATTCTACATGTATCATTCATTCTTTTTAGCTGTTTTGTAAGCATGTGGCTAGGAACCACACCCTATGGATGATATAAATGATAGTGTGATCCTAAGACTTTGTTGAAATATTGAAGCTATTAAAACATTCCTGGGTCTCTTGTTTCATAAAAAATGTAACAAGAAAATGTTTTGAAATATATATTATTCAAAGCCTAAATGAGTTACTATTTAAGTTTTCTATTCCATGAACCTGAACTCAGTTCCTAACAGATATATGTGGTCTTTAGATCCTTAGATTTATTTACACCTAATTCAGTTATCTGCTAGTATTTGTTTATTAGGGATGCTGTATAAACTAGGATAAAATTGGTGGAATTAAAACAATGAATAAAAATTCTTTCACAATTCTGGAGGCCAGAAACCTAAAATCAAAGTTTTGTTAGAGCTGTACTTCCTGTAAGACATTGAATACAACATTTCACTACCACTTTTGAGTTTCTGGTGCTTGTGGCAATTCTTGCCATTTTTTCTTGTAGATATAGCAGTGAAAACTCTGTTTGCATCATCACTTGGCCAGTCATATCTAATTAGGACTCAATAAACCTCACTTCATATTCATCATAGTTAATATTTTTCAAAAAAGAGCACTTCATAGATACTGGGGCAAGGACTTCACATGTTCTTTGTGGGTTCACAATTCCTGCCATAACACTGCCTCTGCTAATTTTTATACTTTATATTCACACTAATATAGCATTATGGTATTCTTTTGAATATGTGAAGTGTGAATTTTCCTTGCATTATGGCATGTGTATAATGGTGGCCCCTAAAACTTGTATCTAGCCCTACTTCTTGGAATTTGTGAATGTGACTTTGTTTGGAAAATGTAGATATAAATGAGTTCATCATTTCATACTGAGATTAACCTAGATTATCTATCTGGGTGGCCCCCAAATCCAATGACATTATAAGAGTCACAAGAAGGTAAAACAAAGGGGAAGACTCTGTGAAAGCAGAGGCAAGAAATTGGAACTTGGAAATTCCACTAAGATTTGAAAGAGATAATTAAGAGTTCATTACTAGTGCTTCAGAGAAGTGTGGCTCTGTTGAAAATCTGATCTCAGACATTGGCCCATAAAAATATGTGAATAAGTCTCTGTTGTTTTAAGCCTAAATATTTTTTTAGAAATTTGCTATGGTAGCCTTATAAAATGAGTGCAGAGCCTTTGTATTAGCTGTTTCCTTTTATATATGTTCTATATGTTTAGCTAATTAATATCAGCTCTTAATTACATTTGTTTTTCACTGTAGTTTCCCTTACCTGTTTGTCATGTTTTGTCAATCTCTCCCACTAAAATAAAAGAAACATGAGAACTAGAACTTTTCTGTCATCAGCTTTCAGAGAACAAGTTAGAGTAGGTACACAGTAATTGATCAATCTAATGTAATTGATTAGACAACAGTATTAATTGAACTAATGAACTAAACTGAAAAGAGTAAACTGGCCTTTACATTTTCTGCTTTTAATTATTCTCATTTTAATCATTGAAAAAGATAAGTCATGAGTTTCAAAATTACATTCTAGTTATCCTTTTTAGTGCTAAAGAATGGTGTTATCAATAATATGAAATAAAGTGGGAAATCAAGATACTAAAATTTATTTAAACATTTTTTTTTATTTAAACATTTTTAATTTCTAAGTAGTAATTCCTCCAATCCAGTATTCCAAGAAAGAAATACTGAATTTAGGAAAATACATTAAAAAATAGACCACTTTTGCATTTGTACGAACAAAAGAAACTAATGTTTGTGAAACACATCAGCTATTTATTTTTCTACATAAACAGCTGCACAAAAAATAACTGTATTCACATCAATGATGTGTTGGTCATGATGTGTATGTGTTCCTTCTTCTTCAGGTTCCTTGGTTGTTTGTTCAGTCCTGATTTTTGTAATGGCCTTTTGACATGACTTGGCAAAGCATGGATAAAAGAGGAAAATTCCATAGAAAAGAGAGTTGTCAGCCAAGGAGCTTATTTTATTCTGAAAATAGGGCAATGATACAAGAGTCTTTTGAGAAGATAATGTAGATAAATGCCGCAGTCTGGCTGGGCACAAATGCCGCAGTCTGGCTGGGCACACAATCACGAGCCACCACACAGCTTGTAGATTCAAACAGCAACTCTTTATTCCCGAACTCACACCAGCCATCTACAATCACGTTCTGGGGAAATCCACGTTCTCTGCCCAAATCCACCTCCACTGGGCTTCTATCTCTCAAAAAATACTCTGAATCCCGTGAGAACTCAAGGGGAACTCAGGCAGCAGGATACGCCCTATTCCCAGCAGGAATAATCTTAAACCTTAAACCTGGAACCTAAACCGGGAACGCCCTAATCTGCCTTGGTCCTTGAGCAAGGTCACCTACATTCAATGTCACTGCAACATGGGGTACGCTGGCAAGGAAATTGTCATACCTATTTGGCTAATGGCTCCCAGCAGATAAACATTATTGAGAAATCACAGACATCTTTGGCAAGTGTATGAAATGGAATCAAGAATAAAAATTGCCTAAATAAAGTGATAGATTTTTGAAAAGAAACTAAATATCCTGAAATAACTCTGGCAAATACACTTACAGCAAAGTTAATAACATCATGGACTTTTTTTTTTTTCATTTTAACCTTTGTATCATAGTTAAGAAACTTTATATTTAAATCATGGACAATGATATTATATTAGTTTCTCAAAATTTATTGGGATTAAGAAAGAATTTAAGTAGTAAGAAGAAAGCTTATAATGTTCCCTTATACTTCTAGTGATGTGTAAATTTTATTATTAGGAATGTCCTAATTAACAAAAAATAATTGTACATGAGAAACTAAAATTATATCTTGATGGCATGGAAATATATTTATCTAACAGGAGGTTCCAAGCCTCCTCTTTGCTTAAAAATAAAGGTTTTTTTTGAAATATACATGTTATGTACTTCATAAAAATGAACTTTTAAAAATAAATATTTTACTATCATAAAGACTTTTGAATTTGTGTGCCTTTCAGTCTCTTCATGGTACAGAGTTTTGAAGCAAAGTAACTATATGTTCATTTGTTAAACATATTTTAATAATGGTCTGAATATCCAGAATTCACTCATGATCTTAAATTATGTTTTACCATATCTGTATCTGTCTGAGGAAAATGGATAAATGTTAATTTTCCTAAAACACAATGTTCCATGACACATGAGAACTCAATATAATAATTTTTCATGCAAGAAGAAACTTTCTTTTTAAAGAAAATCATTTATGGTGGATTTGAGACGAGATGGGTAGCTGTGGGAGAGCACTGACTTCAATAGTAGAGAAAGAGAGACATGGAGATGCCCAGAGATTTTGGATGATACAATAGTGTGAGAAACAGAGCACCTCAGCACCAACTGGATAACAGAACAGAGGACACAGAGAGAGAATACCCCCTCTTTAGGGAAATAAGTGAGATGAAGAAAGATGAAAGATGGAAAGTCCAAATGAGCTACATGAGTGCAAATTTCAGCACCTTGCAGGCATAATCTTAAACAGATAAGAGGTCTAGGAACTGCATAACAAGATGGCACTGGAGAAGTGCTCCACAATAACCAGTGTATTCTCAAGGAGCTATGACTGGGAGCATTCCTGAAAAAGGTTCTATTGTCTGAGCTTCCCACTCTGGGAATCAGAGACCTGTGCTATTTTCCTGTCTCTCAGAACCCAGACCTCATTGCAGTTCTGCAGCCATGGATCAGTGGGCTGGTATCTTGTGGGTCAGTTTGGCTCAATGAAGAGACTTTGACACAAGTGCTTTGAGAATTCTATGTGGTGGGAAACCAGACTGTATCAAAGAGAAAGGCAGAAGACACTTCCCTTTAATACTGGTGATTTTAGGGACCTGATGAGAGATCCTGGGGGAGTGAACAGTCATGTGTGATTTCACTTCTCAGACAGGTCTGGGATACCAGAATTGTAGCTGATAGACCATGCATCTCCCCCTACCACTACCACTGCCTTTTCCTAGCTGCAGGGTCAACCTCTCCCCTGCCCCAGGACACATAATCCAAAGTACTCTAGAGAAATTATTTGCTTAGAGACCTCTGTGTTCTATACCAGCCTAGTCATCATCAAACCTCAGCACCAATAGTTGTCCCACCCTTGAATGGAATCACTAAAAATTCTCCAGAGAGAACTTTGCCTGGCAAGCTCTGCATTCTGCTAGATTGTTCCAGAATGCAAACTAGCTGAGTGAAATTTCAACTAGTCTGTGATTCCATCAATCACTTTCATTGGTGATCTGGCAGGCACCACAGTGTGAAGAATTAGGGTTCAATTGCCCCCAGCTTTCACTTGGTCCACAGGGCACAGAGCCTAAGGAGACCTGGAGAGAAACTTTCATTAGCATGCTTCCTCCTGATTCAAGTACTTCATTAAGGAGGAAGCTTTTATTTATTTATTTTTATTTATATCTCTTTTTCTATTCTTTTTATTAATTTAAAAAATTTCTACCCTCCCCTCCTTTTTTTTGGCTTTTCCACTGCTTTTTTCCCCTTTTTTACTTGTTATAATTTAATTTTTTTCATTTATGTATGTATTGTGTACATTTCCTCTTGCATCTTATTGCTGCTATTGTTTTGTTGTTGTTACCTTTTTTTTTTCTTTGTGTGTGTAATAGGGATCAGTCTTGGAACTTTTTGCACACTGAGAGTGAAGCAGTAAAAAAAAAAGTATCCCAACAAAGAAAGGCATTGGAGAAAGGGCAGTATCAGATAGACCCAACGACTTTCAGAACTGACAGACCAATTCAGTAAAGACAATTGAAACAAAAATTGGTATTTTTTTCTAAACCTTAATAATTATCTCCCTGAAAAGGAAATCAGAAAAAGTAATACCATTGGTACTAGCCACAAAAAATAAATTAATCAAAAGCTAGAAATAAACCTAACTAACAATGTGATAGACCTTTACAATTAAAATAACAAAATAGTGAAGAAAGAGATTGAAGAAGACACTAGAAGACTGAAAGACCTCCCATGTTTGTGGATTAGGAGAATTAAAGTTGTTAAAATGGCCATAGACTCAAAGAAATCTCCAGATTCAATTGAACTTTCATCAAAATGCCACTGGTATTCTTTAAACCTGGGAAAAATCAATTCTGAATTTCAAATGGAAGCACAAAAGAGTAAATAGCCAAGGCAATCCTGAGTACAAAGAGGAATGCTGGAGGCATCATGACACCTGGCTTTAAAACAAATGGCAGAACCACAGTGACAAGAACAGCACAGCACTGGCATAAAATACAGAAATCTAGAGCAACACAACAGGGCAAAGGAATCAGAAGCAAATCCACACATCATCATGTCTTCAGCCAAATGTTCCCTGACCATAGTAACAAAAATATGCACTTGAGAAAGAATAGTTTGTTTAACAAACAGTGCTTAAAAACTAGATATGGGGGGGGAGGGGGGGCTGGGATTGTGGCTCNGATTTAGGGGAGGGGAGAGGTGGGGAGGGGGGAGGGTGGAGGATGGGAAAGGCAGCGGAGCACAACAGACACTAGGACGGCAATTTGTAAATCAATGGATGTGTAACTGATGTGATTCTGCAATCTGTGTATGGGGTGAAGGTGGGAGTTCATAACCCACTTGAATCAAAGTGTCGAATATGTTATGTCAAGAAATTTGTAATGTTTTGAACAACCCACAATAAAAAATTAAAAAAATAAAAAATAAAAAAAAAAATAAAATAAAAGGAATGAGACCTCCCCATCCCACAGATTCTACATTTCGGGTCCCCTTCTTCCACAAGGAGAAGTCTTTTCTGCTATCTTTAATAAGCCTTTTTACTTTCCACTCTCTGCTTGCCTTGGCATACTTCTCTGGTGTTATACTTTAGCATTCGGGAAGCAAGGACTGGTAAAGTATCAATAGGACTCTGATAGCTCAGGAAATAAGAGCAAGTATTAACCCCTGAGATAACATCAAATTAAAAACTAATCAATAGAGTGAAGATACAAACTACAGGAGAAAATCTTTGCCAGATATTAATTTGACAGAGGATTAGTATCCAGGATATATGAAGAACTCAAAAAAAGTGGGAAAAAAGAATAAGTAATCCAATTAATAAATAAACTACCAACCTGAACACATATATCTCAAAGAAATAAATGCAAATGCCAAAGGACAATAAATATATGAACAATAGAACCAACATAGAAGCCCATCAACAGATGAATGGATAAAGAAAATGTGGTTTATATACACTGGAATATTGTTCAGCCGTAAAGAAGGATGGCTTCATTGATACTGGTCTTGGAAGTCAGGATTGGGTTCTGATACCCTTGGTATTGAAATTTAAACACCAAAGAAATGCCAAGGCAGGCATAGGAAGCAAATTTTATTTGAGAGAGAGAGAGAGAGAGAGAGAGAGAGAGAGAGAGAGAATCCTCTTCTGGAGAGGATTGGGGAATCAGAGCTGGTGCTTTTGGGAGGGGGTGTGTCTTGTCCCTTTATATATATCAGGTTTCCTATCTTCTGACCCCTCTCCATTTCTGTTTTGCCTATGTGACCAAAAGGCAGTAAAAGAGCCACCCAGAAACTGCATGGATTGGGAGGAGTGATTGCCCAGAGGTAGTGGTAAACTTCAGTGGGGAGAAGTGCTCAGAAGATAATAGCATTTGATTTCCCTTTCTTTTAATTAGCCCCCATCTTCCTCACCTAATAATTAATTGTCTATGCTAATTATCTTCCCTTTGCCCTATCTCATTATGACACTAACTAGTAAATGGATGGATCTGGAGAATATCATGCCAAATGAAGTAAGCCAATCTCCTATAAAACAAATGTCAAATGTTCTCTCTAATATATGGATGCTAACATACAAGGGGGTGGGGATAAATATTCATAGGATTAGACAAAAGAGAATAAAGGGACAGGAGGAGGGACAGGATTAGGAAGACAGTGGAATGAATCTGACATAACTTTCCTACTCGTACAGGTTAGGAATAAACCATAGTGAATCTCAACATGATATACATACACAAGACTGGCATCCTAATTAAAATAAGATATACTCCATATTTGTATAAATAGATTCTACTGTTATGTACAACAAAAATGAACAAATGGAAAATTTTTTATAAAGTGTTCACTATCTTACTGTGAAGAAAGAGTTCTTCATAAATGAGTTTACTAATATTGCCAATACTTATAATTTGAAGACAAGAAGAAAGAGACATCAGTCAATTATTCTGCTTTCTTCACATTTTTCTTTGCATAATAGAAATTAGAATATTGTAGAGTAAATTAGTACATACCATCAGAGACAACAAAAATGGCACAAATGTTTTCATGTATTCTGTATGGGAGCCAGAGGTATTCAGTTTTTTCTTAAAGCTTTTTCTGAAAAGAAAACTACCAAGAGACTGCATTCCCATACCACTGGGGTACCTCTTATGGTACATAATAATTTGTATTGACAATAAGTATTGGAAGAATGCCATTTGCTAGCTTTCCAAATTTAAGTTGTATAGTTAAGGATGATATAGCACTAGGTAGGTATAAAAAATACTATTAATTTAAAGTTAGTATATAAAGAATTGAGAACTAATAAGATTTGAGAACTACTAAGAACTAAGAAGAAAACTATGCCTATTAAAACATGAGGTTGCTTCTAATGAAAATTGCTTGTGGAGTAGTCTTCAATCTTTCTGTGTTAAGGTAAGCAAGGTATCTGTGTCTGTATCTAAAATATATATAAATCTACTTTTACTACAAATCAAATTTCCTTGAAATTAATCTGTTGACTGTCAATAGGGGTTTAATGTGACAATTGTAAGTAAATGATTTTTTCACAGAGCCTAGCCCATAAGAGGAAAAGCATGTTCATTAATTGTCTTTAAGCCCAAAAAATTAATTTGGCAGATATTTCATCTTTGTATAAAGGATATGCTTTTATTTTTATATTTACATTTTTTGTTTACTTGCTCTAAGCATGAATCATTTTATGTGCTGTAAAGTTACATATTTTCACTGTCATTGCTAAGAATTTCTATAAAATAAAATTTCAATTTAATGAGTCACAGTAAAATGGTTCAAAACGAATTTAGGTTGAAAAAAGAAAGAGAAAAAATGAGATTCATGAGCTCAACTGCACATAGAATGATGAGTTTACACATATTTTAAATGCATTTTGTTCATTCTCAATATCTCAAAATTGAAAGATAATTAATTTCCACTATTCTTATCCCTCCATAATCCTATTTATGCCAGTTTCCATAAGGAATATTAACTCGTATTTTTGAAGATTGCTTATCTTTGAATTACGCCATTGATTTGATAATTACATCCCCTACCTCTAAAAAATTCTTCAGTGATATTTATTAGAGTATGGAGGCAAACGTATCAGTGCATTTCAAATTCTGGTTCTTTTAACTCATTGACACAGTATATTGTGGTATATAGATGTATATTATATTTTGACTTAAGTGTTATTTTGTTGATAATTAATATGACTGATGATATATAAATATTACTAACTTTTAAACACTCAGGAAAGAAAAATAACTTTCAAAGCAGTCACCTAGGAAATGTTTAAATCCAGTAACTTTGTCATTTTTCAATTGTCTATTCTTTATTTTTACAGTTTCTAAAAGTTGAAATTATATTTATTTTGAAGTTTAATTTGATTTGGAAGATAAAAATGCAGTTATGGATTAAATGTATATTAAAGATAAGTAGTACAAAGTAAACAAATGTATAATTCTGAAAATGTTTTACATTATATTCTAAATTATGTATGTCAATATTCTATATTCTAATTCTCCAAATAGAGTTAAGTCCTGTTACTAAATATTAAAATAGTTCAAAAGATTTAAATAATTCAAAAGATTTAAGACTGAGAGTATTCTGCAAAACTGGAATGTACATAGATTATCTATTGCATGTAAAATAGGTTTTATTTATCTAAATATTATCACATTTCAAAACATGCTACAAAACATGAATAAAGAAAAAATAAAAGTTGCTTATAATTTTTCTTCTAGAGGAAATAATTTGATATAAGCATGATATAAGATATATGTATATGCATGTGTATATTATATATATCTATATATGTATATATATATATATAGATATATATATATATCTATAGATATATATATATATATATATATAGAGAGAGAGAGAGAGAGAGAGAGATGGAAAGGCAATATTTTTTTTAAACAAAAGAATGTTTTCTGTGTCTAACAACAGCATATTATCAGGAGGCATATTTACCATTCCTAACATAAATCAAAAGAAATTTAAATAACATACATGATAAACTGTTTTTATATAGACATCAACATATAGAACATGATTATGAGTCTCTGTGAGAAGTTATAAGGGTGATGTCCTTTGATAGTTGATACTCTACTTGCTTCCATAGGATGTTTTAAAAGTTTTATCAAAGAAATGGGTAACTCAAAAAGAACCACTGTCACAATAATAATTAATTGAAAAAGTAAGCAAAAAACAGTTGGGAAGCTGGGTGCAGGGATGCATGCCTATAATCCCAGCAGCTGGGGATCTGAGGCAGAAGTTCAAAGCCAGCCTCTGCAAAAGTGAGGTGCTAAGTAGTAGAAGATAGGGACTAATTAAAATCATGGCAGAAATCAATGAATTTGAAACAGAAGAAACAATTCCAAAAATTGTTCTTGGAAAAAAATAAATAAAATTGACAAATGCTTAGCTACCTTAATGAAAATAAGGAGAGAGAAAACTCAAATTACTAAAATTCATAATGAAAAAGGAAATATCACAACAGACACTTTTGAAATACAGAAGATAATTAGACAGTATTTTGAAAATTTATACTCCAATAAAATAGAAACTTGGAAGATACTGACAAATTTCTAGAGGCATACGATCAACCCAAACTGATTCAAGAGGACATACACATTTAAACAGATCAATTTCAAGGAAGGAAATAGACTTCATCAAAAGTCTATCAACCAAGAAAAGCCCAGGACCAGACAGATTCAAAGCTGAGCTCTAAAAGACCTACAAAGAAGAATTAGTACCAATACTACTCAGATTATTCCATGAAATAGAAAAGTAGAGAATGCTTCCAAACTCATTCCACAAAGCCAGTATCATCCTGATATCAAAAACAGGAAAAGACACAACAAGGAAAGAAAATTTAGACCAATATCCCTGATGAACATAGATGCAAAAATCCTCAATAAACTTTTGGCAAATCTCATACAAAAACATATTAAAAACATAGTGCACCATGATCAAGTGGGGTTCATTCCAGGGATGCAAGATTGGTTCAGCATATGGAAATCAATAAATATAATTCATCACATCAATAGACTTAAATATAAGAATCATATGCTTATATCAATTGATGCAGAAAAATGATTTGTCAAAATACAGTACCCTTTTATTTTCAAAACACTAGAAAAACTAGGGATAGTCGGAACATACCTTAACATTGTAAAAGCTATCTAGGTTAAACCCAAGGCCAATATCATTCTAGTTGGAGAAAAACTGGAAGCATTCATTATAGTCCCTGAAACTCTAGCCAGAGCAGTTAGACTGATGAAAGAAATTAAAGGGATGTGAAGAGAAAAAAAGACCTTGAACTATCATTATTTGCTGTTGACTTAGAGGATTCAAAATAAATTCAGTAAGTACCCCGATATAAAATCAATACCCATAAATCAAATGCATGTCTATACATCAGTGATGAATTCTCTGAAAGAGAAATTAGGAAAACTGCCCCATTCACAATAGCCTTAAAAAAAAAGAAAAGAAAAGAAAAGAAAAAAGAAGTACTTGGGAATCAACAAAAGAGGTGAAAGACTCTACAATGAAAACTACAGAACACTAAAGAAAGAAAAAAAAATGTGATTCCAATTAAAATTCCCATGTCATTCCTTATAGAAATGGAAAAGGCAATCAGAAAATTCATTTGGAAAAAAGGAGACCCAGAATACCCAAAGCATTCCTTAGCATGAAGAATGAAGCAGGCAGCATCACTATGCCAGACCTCAAACTATAATACAAAGCTATAGTAACAAAAATAGCATGATATTGGCACCAAAATAGACATGTAGACCAATGGTACAGAATAGAAAAAACATAGACAAAATCCCATAAATACAGTTATCTCATATTGGACAAAGGAGCCCAAAACATACATTGGAGAAAAGATGGCCTCTTAAAATAAGTGGTGCTGGGAGAACTCGAAACCCATATGCAGCAAAGTAATAATAAACCTCTATCTCTCACCATGAATAAAACTCAACTCAAACTGGATCAAGGACCTAAGAATTAGACCAGAGACCCTGTGCCTAATAGAGAAAAAAAGTATGTTCAAATCCTCATCATATTGGAGTAGGCCCTGACTTCCTTAACAAGACTCCTAAAGCACAAGAAATAAAACCAAGAATTAATAAATGGGATGCATTCAAACTAAAATGTTTCTCAACCAAAGAAACAATGTGTGAAGAGAATACCTACATTTGGGGGAAAAATTGTTTGCCACAAAACCTTAATCTCCAGGATATATAAAGAATTCAATAGGCTTAACACACACAACCACACACACACACACACACACACACACAAGCCAACGAATAAATGAGCTGAGGAGCTGAACAGACATTCTCAGAAGAAGATACACAATTGTTCAACAAATATATGAAAAAATGTTCAATGTCTCTAGTAATTAGAGAAATGCAAATCAAAACTACTCTAATATTTCATCTCTCCCTAGTCAAAATGAGTTATCAAGAATATAAACAACAATAAGTTTTGGTGAGGATGTGGGGTAAAAGGCATACTCATTCATACATGGCTGGTGGAACTGAAAATTGGCATAACCACTCTGGAAACCAGTATGTAGATTCCTTAGAAAACTCATAATGGAAATACCATTTGACCTAGCTATCCCACTCTTCAGTCCATACCCAAGGGACTTAAAAATCAGCCTACTATAGTAACACAGCCACATCAATAGCAGTTCAATTCACAACAGCTAAATTTTGAAAGCAAGCTAGATGCCCTTCAATAGATGAATGGATAAAGAAACTATGGTGTATATACACATTGAAATATTATTCATCATTAAAAGAGAATAAAATTGTGGCATTTGCAGGTAAATGGATAAAGTTGGAGAATATCATGCTAAATGAAGTAAGCCCATCCCCCCAAAATGAAAGGCAGAATGCTTAGTGAAAATAATAACCCTGAGTTAAATCTGTAGTACCACCCACACCCAGAAATAAATAAATAAATAAATAAATAAATACATAAATACAAACAAAAAACACAAAACAAAAGGAATATGGGAAATTAAATATTTTCCCTAAGTGATACTTATATAAAACTATTATTAGAAATGGGATAATTCATTTATTGTTTTCCAAGTGGCAATGGAATATTTCCCAAGATAATTCATAATCTGAACCAAAAATCAAGATAAATCATACTATGCACCACAAAACAAGGGTCAATAAATGTAAAACTAAAGAAATCATATAATATCCATTATCCAAAACTAACTAAATGTGAAAAGGAATCTATTTTAGAAAGCTATTTGGAAAATGCCCACATATTGAAAATTTAATAAATAAACTTCCGAGTAATCATACATTTAAAAAGAACTAAAAGCACAAATGAAATGAAATAAAATACATTTCAAACAATATATTTTTTTAATTTTTAGAATTTTTAGGATGTAGATATAGCATTACTAAGTCAAACTTACAGGAATAATAACTTATTAGAGAGGTATAAAAGTCAACTCAATAGTGTAAACTTTCTTACATATTTAGAATCTGGAAAAAAATCAAATTATTCTCAAATCAAGCAAAAAATAATAAAAAATGAAACAATGAAATAGGAAACAAAAACTTGAAAATAAAGAATCTGAAAGCTTCTCACTGTTTGAAACATCAAAAATGTTTACTAAGGTACAGACAAGCAAATCAGGAAAAAGATCAATGTTAATGAAAAGGAAACACACAACAGGTACTACAGGTATTTCAAAGACAATAAGGAAATATTATGAAAAACTTTATGTTAATAAGCTCATTATGTGAAACATAAATGTATTCTTTGAAAGATAAGCACTGTCAACCCAATTATATATTCCTATCTATGTAAAATATCCTCTATAGAAGAAATAACCTCAGCTATTTCACACCTATTTTAAAACTAACTCCAGAAAAATATCTTATCCAAGAACAAGGGAAAATGTGTTAAAATTTTTGACCAAATCTTTCTACAAAATAAAGAAAGTAAAACTTCCCAACTTATTTCATTAGAATCACAGCATTGTTAAAAACAAAGAACTCAAAGGAAAATTTCAAAAAGACTATTGTATATCATGAATACAGTCCCACAAATTCTTAAAATTTCAATGAGTTGAGTTTGGGGTTGTGGCTTAGAGGTAGAGCGCTTGACTAGCATGTGTGAAGCACTGTGTTGGATTCTCAGCACCACATGTAAATAAATAAAATAAAGGTCCATTGACAACTAAAAAATATTTTTAAAAAATTTTAAAGGGTTGAATTCACTGACTTTTTGAAAGTCTGGTACGTCATACAGACTTAAGTTTTTCCCAGATATACACATAGATTAAAAATGAAAATTCAATTAATATAAATTATGTTCCTAACACATTCAAAAATATATACCATTGGACTACTTATATAAATGTAGAAAAACATATGAAAAAATTCAATATACATTTATGATAAAATCTTTAATAAATTCAAAATTGAACAAATATTCCTCATCATTTATGAAAACATACAGCTACATAATACTCATAATACAAAGGCTAAAGAATTCATGCAAATGTCAAGAACCAAAAGAGAATATACTTTTCCATACTTTCAAATGACATTATGTTGCATGTCCTAGCCAGTGCAATAGGGATATAAAATATAAATACATAAAATATAATGATATGAAAGAAAGAAAAAGAAACTTTAAAAATTTTTAAAAAGAATGAAGCACAATATTATGGAGTACACAATTAATTGATTGACAGATAGTCATTCTAAATAATGTCAATTAGGCAATTTTTTAACCAATGAAATAAAAATTTGTAATCTGATTCTTTTCTTTTTGACATTTTACCAACCTTTAAATGGGGGAAGTAGCTACATTTTTTCCATGACAATAGAATACATTTATGCACTTTGATATATCATACATAGATGGGATATAATTTCTCATTTTCTGATTGTACATTTTGTAGAATCATATTGGTTTTATATATANATATATAGATATATATATATATATATATATAATGTTTATTTCATTCTAATATCCTTCCTATCCCTTTGTCCTCTTCCCTCCCCTAACTTCACTCCCCTGTACTTAATCTAAGGTAACTCTATTCTTCACACTCCATTGTGAATTAACATCCACATATAGAAGAATATAGCTGGACTTTGGTAGTTTGGGATTGGCTAATATCACTCAGCATGATATTATCCAACTTCATTCATTTACCTACAAATGTCATAATTTTATTCTTCTTTAAAGCTGAGTAATATTCCATTAAATATATATGCCACATTTTCTTTCTTGATTCATCTATTGAAGGATACCTAGGCTGGTTCCATAGATAGTTTAGCTATTGTGATTTGAGCTGCTTTAAACATGGACATGGCTGTGTCACTGTACTATGCTGATTTTAAGTCCTTTGGGTATAAATCCAGGAGTGGGAGAGCTGGGTCAAGTTTTCTGAGGAATCTCCATACTGCTCTCCATAGTGGTTGTACCAATTTGCAGTCCCACCAATTATGTATGAATATACCTTTTCCCCCACATCTTCACCAACATTTATTGTTGATTATATTCTTAATGATTGCCATTCTGACTGGAGTGAGATGGAACCTTAGAGTAGTTTTGATTTGTGTTCCTCTAATTACTAGAGATGTTGAACATTTTTTCATATATTTGTTGATCCATTGTATTTCTTCTGTGAAGTGTCTGTTCAGCTCCTTAACCCATTTATTGATTGAGTTATTTTTGTTATTGTTGTTGTTGTTTGTTTGTTGGTTGGTGTTAAGTATTTTTAGTTCCTTATATATCCTGGAGATTAATGCTTTATCTGAGGTGTGTGTGTGGTAAAGATTTTTTCCCATTCTGTAGGCTCTCTTGTGCCATTGCTACAGATGCCACTGTGACAGCGCTGCAGCCAGAGGATTTTACTCTGGGTCCAGAAGCCAAGACAATCTGATTCTTAAATTTGATATGAAAATCACAAAATCTAGAATTGCAAAAATTTCATCAATGAATGACACTTTTTAAGGATCTGATATTAAGACCCCCCATAAAGCCACAATAATCACAAAAATGGGTTATTGATATAAGAAAAAAAAATAAAGCCCAGAAATAGATCTATCTGTATAAAATTAATTTAGTTTCAGGAAACAAATAAAATTTTAAAGAAGAAATTTGGAAAATATGGCCTTTCCCTAAAAAATGTTTAAGAAGTTGAAATACTAGTAAAAATAGAAAAAAATCACAACTTTTACCTAATCCCATACACAAAAGTTCACTTCAAATTGATCAAAGATACAAATGTAAGAGCTTGCAGAAGAAAATGTTTGTGGTATTGACAAGACTAGAAATACAGATCCAAGGAACAGGATAGAGAATGCAAAAATAGCTATACTAATATATAATTTAGAAGTCAAATTTCTAACAGAAAATGATACAGAATGTTTAAAATCACAACATAAATAAAGATGAAAGAAGACTGCTTGCTTTGACACACTAAAATTTTCTGAGACCTTATATAACATATCATCACAACTATTTTCTTCAAGAAAATCCAATTGAGGAAATTGGAGTTATAAAACACTAAGTAACATCATAATTAGTATCAGGAAATTCTTGCAAACCAGTTTACATTGATAAACAATCCGTTTTTCTGTCTGGGCAAATGGCTGTCTCATCAGAACATCAGTTTATCCATTACCTGACCAAGAATTTGACCACTGAAAATTGCTTTAACTTCTTTGTCTCCCTGGATACTGGCTTGTTAAGGGGGCATCCTCCACTCTGCCATAAGTTACGAAGGTCTGCTTCTCATAAGTATGAGGTCTTACATATTGTCTATTATGAGAATATAGAAATCAGAATAAATACATATCAAAATTGTCTCTCATTCAAAGAGTTTAAACAGGACATAAAAAAAGCTATATTCACTAAAGAAACATTTACTCAGTAATGTAATAATATGTTGAACAACATCTTGTATTCCTATAAGAAATAATTGAGAGAAATTAGATTGAATGTTTATATCACATTTGAAGAAAAGAAAAGCTATCAAGTGAATGAGACCAAAATGATAGAATAATAAAGTTAATTATTATTATTATTATTTGGTACCAGTGGCCCTTAACCAGTGACAGTGGGTAGGGGAAACACAGAGGCATGGCCCCACAAACTGTCTTATCAAATGGAAACAAATTTCTTTAAGCTTTGTAATGATTGATGGCTGTAATGGGGCTTTTCATATGTCAGGGGATTATTTTAAAGTGTGATTCTTATACATTTTTGGAAGGCTACTAAAGTTTTGTATTTATCAAGGACATTTACAGGAAATAGTCTAAGATTTTATTTCATGATTTAACTGTTTTTGCCTGCTCAGGAGATTCTAAACTTTGGGCTCATTTTTATTTTATTTTAATATTTCTCTCTTTTGCTTAGCCTTTCTGATTAACTGATAGAGATCATCTAAAGGTCATCAAACAGGATTTCAATGGGTTTTTTCCTCTGATTCCGTTTATCACTTTTTGTTGCTCAATCCCCATGGAGATCATTTGAGAAGTCAGTGACTGCTGCCAAGCATTTAAGACTCTTGAGAAAACATGTTACACAGAGGATAGTGTCAAAGTATCTAATAGAAGACAACATAAAAGTTTTGAAATACACACAGAACCAAGGACTTCTAAGAGCCAAAATTGACCAAATATTTCAAGAAAAGAACCACTGATCTAATGAAATATTTATTATATGAGCATTAAAAAAAAATAAACATTGGTTAATGAGTCCTAACTTTATATCTAAAAAGCACTTTTTTTTCTGATAAGAGCACAGGGTTTTCCTCACTGAGGAATTAGTATGTCATTAAATCTTCTAAATTATAGTAAAGTAGAAACTAAATTTTTCATTTTAAATTTTACTGTTTGAAGATAATTATATTAAATTGTATAAAAAAGAAAATTGTTGATAGGGAGAGCAAAACATTAACTTAGTTTTGAGTCAAGAAGGAAGTTAGTCAAGACTTGCATATTGTAACTCCAATCATTTTTAGATGGTGAAATGCAATAGTAGTTAAAATCTTATGGATTCTTTGGGTTCCTCATTTGAATATTTCTGGTTTTTACCATGGGATATACTGTCAGATTCTCTGATTGGCACACAAATTATTAGACATAAAATTTACCTATGTATAATCAATTGTGGAGATTCATCTGAAATTCATATTTAATCATGTAGTTTCAGCTTGCATGAATTTGGAAAACTATAGTTTTAGATTTTAGTGAACCAAGGGGAATTAAGAATCCAACCAAGTTTACATATAGAAAACAAAATCTTAAAGTTAATTAACATCCAAAAAGTCAGATAAAAAGTGCACCGTAATTTTCTACAGAAATATAATCTTTCCCTCTATAGTCATCACCATTTTTTACAAAAAAAAAAATAATTATGGTGAGAGTAATTTGTAAAATAAACCCAGTCTCTAATCGGAACAAAAGTTGTGATTCAATGTATTTTTTAAAATATGAAATTTCAGTAGAAGCTGCAGAAATATCCATGGAGCAAGAGTTTCTTCAACTCCATAAAAATCAACCTTAATTTCCAAAAACTGTCAAGTAGTAGGAATATTAAATTAGATATTTTAAAAGCCTCTTCAAAGTAAAAAGCCAATCTATAGAGTTGATTGATTACATGCAATTTACAAAAAGAATAACTTCTTTTTACCTAATGCAAATATGTATACTTCCATAAAATAAAAAAAAATATTAGTGTTTATACATATTATGTTTATATATATATATATATATATATATATATATATATATATATATATATAGAGAGAGAGAGAGAGAGAGAGAGAGAGAGAGAAAGACCAATATTAATTTTTTGTTTATAAAAGTATAAACAAGTTGCTGTAGGTTATAGATACCATAAGAGAAAAGAAAGGAAAAAAATGTGATTAAATCAAGAAAACAAAAAATTAAAAAAATTGTTTTTAATCAGCAATGTTTTAAAAGAAAGCTTATGAAAAGTTCAATTATCATTATTAATTTGAGTCTCATGTAATTAGCTTATGTTTTCTTAATATGGGGCTAGATGTTTTAGTAATTGGTTTATCCATTAAAGTTCTAGAAATTCCTACCTAGTTTGATTGTATCATCATAAAGTCATTTGAAATATATCAGAGCCTTTTCCACAAATTTATGATTATTTTATCATAGTTTTTGCAGAAAATTTGAGAAAACCATCAGATTAAGACAATAAGTGCATTTCACATGACAGAAGAGTTAAAGTGTTCATAATTAAGAGTATGAAGAAAATTCATTACAATGCAATGGATGTAGAAATTTTGGTGATATACATTTTAATATAAAAAGAATATTGGCAGTAAGAACTTTTTTAGAAATTTTGCATAATTTTGGCTTTATCAATAACACATTTTGCAACAAAGTTAGCCTATGTTAGAATTAACATTACATTTTCCTTGACTTTGTTTTCCAGTAACTTTAACATACTAAGTAAGTCTAATTAGTTTCACATTTATTTTTTATAGGTGAGAAAACAAGTTCCTTTGAGAACTTCTTGGGCTTTTCTGAAAAACTCTTCAGTTAGAATATGACTTTGGGAAATTTTGAAAATAGTCAAAGTTTTAAAACACTTGATTTAATATAATCACATTACTCTAAAAATACTTAGTCATCCATTCAAATAGAGTGACAAAATATTTAATAACTAATGTCGAAAGACTCAACTTGTAAATAATTCTTAGCTCTTTAACAGGGAGCTTTTTTTTTAATAATCCAAGACCTGATGAAGACAAAATAAAGCAGAAGAAACTGTTTGACAGAGATACAGAAATCTTGTTTTCTAGGGTGATTATGTAATAAGCAAAATAAAACATTTTTACAAACTGTTAATAAGAACAGAGTCATCCAAGAAAACTCAGAATTTTTATTATGGAAACCTAGCTTTCCATCAGTACATTAAATTCTAGCTTTCTATCAGTACATTTTCAAGCTTAAGTCTCATAAATCAATCATCCAATCTTAACAATTTATTATAAATGATATTCATTTTCCAAGAATTCTTTTTCCATAAGTGTTCTATATTCTTCATATACATTCAGGTTTTGATCCTATGCTTTTACTCTTTTCCATTGTGGAACAACAAAACATTCTATGTTAGGACAAAAAGTGCTCTATTTCACAATAAAAATATACACTTTATTTCTCATACCATATATATATATATATATATATATATATATATATATATATATATATATATAATATATGTTTATATATTCATATGTACTATTTACTTAAATGTTTATGTACATATGATCAATTATATAAACCTATATTCACAATTTCTTGCATATTTTTCATGCAAAAATTTATTTTTTTTCATCTTATTACTTCTAGTTTTGATATTATATATTGATTAGAATTCTTAAGCCTTCGTAATGTTAATCTTGAGCAAAAAATAGAAAGTGCACCATTTCATACTCTTTAAAATATATGCATCCTAATGATGGAATATTTTTACATGTGGCTCTGAACTTGTTTACCAGCAAACCCAAATATCTTCTACCATAATATTAAAACAAGAATTCTAAAACAAAGTAAAATGTGTTCTGTCTTTGTACTTAAAGCAAATTCTAAGAAAAAGGTGATATTAAGAGTTTGGAGTTTTTCCAGGTTAAGTATAGGCACCTCCTCTCAAATTTCTAAATTTCTCCATGTTTACCTTCAGTATTTTGTCTGAAATTCCATGTTGATAATTTTTGAGTAATGGATTTATGTCTACATTTTTTAGATGAAGATTTATTCTTTTAAAAATAATTGGCATGATTACAAGTATCTATATTTACTGTGATCAAAAAATGATAAGAATATATCTACAATGTTAGATGTATATATCAGTTTTAGTTCAATGCCATTTTTATCTATTTGATTTTATTCACAAATACATCACAGTTCTGGTTTGATTTTATTTTATGTTTCATATATTTGAACACTGCATTGTTATTCCTGAACTATTAATTATAATCATTGTTAGGTAAAGAATAATGCATAATCACAATAACTTTCTGACTTCAAATTTCTGGGCTTATTGAATGTGTAAAAACAACAGCATTTTTCTCATTTCAATGCTTACACTTAACACATTTAAAAGACTGAGACATTTGTGCTCTAGTCTTTGGAAGAACTTTGAACTCAACCTACTTTAAAAATAGCCAACTTTCTGAGGTCTGTGTGGACTACCTAATTGGTATGAGTGAAGCACAGTGGAATACAGAAGCTAAATTTGTATGCAAGAGTCATCATAAGAAGTATGACACTCACGATGAAAGCAGGAAACAGCAAGCCAACAGTTCAGAACTAGTCATTCAAATGGACTCAAGGTCACTTGCTTTTGTCTACCTTTCTTATAAAGAGTTACATAGAGTTGGGTGTTGGAAAAAAATGAATTTTTCATGAAATATTCTGCCTGAGGAAAAGGAAGAAAAATATTCCACTGTGTAGACCCAGAGCAAAATGTAAGGCTGGTATAGAAAAAAAAATGTCATAGGCAAAGCTTGTTGCTTTCTTCTATGACACAGTTGGGTGAATGAAGATTGGCAGTGACTTAATAATGGATCCATTTCCCTTGAGCATAAACCTGGACCATAAAGGAGTCATAAAAAATATGTTCTATCTATGCTTAGGGAATGATTCAGAATTTCCTTTATCAAGAGCTAAATATAGAATTTTTAACACACAGGGAAATATACACACATGGGTTTGTTAAAGATTTGCAAAATGCATGCTATTCTACTTTCTTCTCTAATATAGAAAATTAGAGGTGAATTTATAGTTAAAGGACATTTCAAGCACATCAGTAAATGCCTTCTTATCAGTTTCCAGTGGTTCTATAAGCAATTTCTGTAGGACCCATTGTCAATAGTTACTTGTCCTATGTGGGGAGAGAATAAAAGAGAAATGGATAAAGAAAAAAGAGAGAGAAAGCAAAGAGAGAGAGAGTAAGATATAAAAAAGGAAGAGAGGAAGATAAGGAAAAATGGAAGAAGAAAGGAAGGACAGAAGAGGGAAAATTTGTACAATATAAGATATATACAATTATATATATATAAAATTGTATATACATACATACATACACACATGTAATTGATAGGAGTCTCAATTGGAAAAATTATACTTAGGAGTGTTATAATGGCGTATTTGTATTTTATACCACCAACAGTCACATTCAATTAAATCTCATGCTTACCAATCTGATGTGAATATTATTTCCCCAAAATAAGATAAGTTTATATTTTTAAAAACTGTATCCACATTTTTGATAGATAATCTATACTGGTCCCTTTGTAGCTACCATTTTTTTTGAGAGAGAGAGAGCGAGAGAGAGTTTTTTTAATATTTATTTTTTAGTTATTGGCGGACACAACGTCTTTGTATGTGGTGCTGAGGATCGAACCTGGGCCATACGCATGCCAGGCGAGCGCGCTACCACTTGAGCCACATCCCCAGCCCTGTAGCTACCAATTTTACATTGTTTTTATTTTATGTATTCAAATTTAAGAATGCCTACTTCTGTGAAAATTGCTGCATCTTCTCCAAGGCTAATTTTTTTCTTATTTTTTACTTTGTCTCTTTCCCTTACAACTTTCCTTATATATCTTCTTTATTTTTTTCTTTTCTTTTACCTGCTTCTCTTATTGCCTTCCTATGTTAACTAATTTCTTCTAATCATGTGCAAAAGTATACCTTGAGATCACCAGGTGAGGTTTCAGAGTTTTTAATTGGAAGTCTCATTAGAGTTATTATTAAAAGCCTTACCATTACCATCTTTAATAGAAATCAAAAACAGGTAAAATGATTAAAATCACTAAATAATGGCAGATAATTAAACAGATAAATGAAATTAACTGGAAAACAGTTAGAAATAAGGAGCAGGTAAATTAAACAGCATCTGTTTTTTACTGATCACTATTGGTTTTCCTGACTAAAGAGATGATGAGCTAGTAAATTCCCTTACCTTAGGGAACGCAGAAGCAATGACAATGGGGCCTAGCTCTTCTATCTGAATTTAAATGTTATTTGAAGGAATTACTCAAGGAGATGAGGTTAGGTTCTGTTTTCAGATTTGACACTTAATCTTACTATAAAAATTATAAAAAAATTCCTATGACAGGAGCAGTGCAAAATGTTATGATTTGGTAAAAATCACTGAGGACAAGATTATCACAATTAAACAAGAACTTGATACTAGGGCATAGTAAAGTTTGAATTGCTGCCAACTTGTAGGAGCCAGGAATGCAAAGGTGCGAAGCCTTGGCATCTACTCCAGCAACTGAGCTGTAAATTTTCATGAGTGTCTCCTATAAATATATGTGGTATGTTTAATTGTAAATGATGGAAAGGAGAAAATTACTGCAGACCTATAACATGTTGAACAGACAGACAAGTTAAAGTCCCTCAATTCATGACATTAAAAGGGAAAAGCTAATTTTGATCACCATTTCCACATTTTATTCAAGTCCCCACTTTCCATTTTATAAAATGTATATGTCTCATACTTTCCAACTTCTGGCTGATTCATTCATAGGGAATGTATGTATGAGAAATAAAATTATGTACAGTATGCCTATCAAGTTAAAATTCTATTTCTACACACACACACACCCCACACACACATAAAATGCATATGATACTTTCCCCAAAGGCTACTAAACAACCACTGTTAAAGACCTTAAGCATATGACACAGCTAAATCAATTATTTGAAAATTTTGTTTTAACTTTCATCTGTCACTAAACTAAACTTTAATATTATATTCTTGGCAGTTATAAAGTGGATATTAGGTTTATTCTGAAGAGGAATTTCCATTAAGGGTTTTGTTTGCTTTCCTTTAATTTTTCTTTTTCTTTTTTTGGGAGATACTCGGGATTGAACTCAGGGATACTCAACCACTGAGACACATCCCAAGTCCTATTTTGTAATTTATTTAGAGAATGGTTCTCACTGAGTTGCATAGCACCCTGCTGTTGCTGAAGCTGGCTTTGAACTGAGGATCTTCTTGTCTCAGCCCCCCAAGTCCCTGGGATTACAGTTTTTCTATATATTTTTTAAATATATTAAACAACTTATACATGCTACTTTCACCAAGTTTAAATTGCTGGATTTTTTTTTAATTTAAAGAAACAATATCAGCAGTCTCATTGGTTAGAAAAAACTACATTGCTTTAGTTAGTCTGTTACCTACGTGAGCACAGGATTCTCCTTCACTCTTCTCTTTTTCACATCCAATGAGAACACTTGGCACATAGTAGGAGCATCCATTTATAGAAGGGAAGAATACAATGGTACTATGCCTGTTCATTTGTTTTTCTTTATCCTTTTGATACTGAATAGAAACAGAATTATTTAGAGGCTTTAATTGTGTGAGTTCATGAGATGCGACCTTGCATCCTCTTGTGTGCCTGTGTTGCTGGGAGACCTAGGTTACTGCCTACAATTTGTTTTTGTTCTGAATAAAGCTACAGAAATGAAATCCAACAGTTTTTGGCAAGGAAGCTCCCTTTATCACCTCCCTCCCTCCCTTGGGACTTGGAGAATCTTCTCTTCTTGGAAGACCTAGCATTTGCTATTCTTTACACCTACTGTGGCCCCTTGAGATATATTATTTCCCCAAATTTCAACAGAAAAGTTGGATTGACATTTTTCTCACATTATTTTTCACACTTCTAACTCTCAAGAAAATAAGAACCACTTGGTGACAACAACCATGGTGATATGGCTGCTTCTGTCATTAACTCTTTACAATAATTACCACAACTTAATCTAGTTTTTGTAACTTCCTTTATTTTTAGCTTTCTCTTTCTTTTGTATTTCATTTGGATTCATTGGAGTCTTTCTTTAACAATAATCTTTATTATGGTACTTAGCATAATAATTATAAATGTCAGTATCAAAACTATCTTTGGGATCTTTATCCTTAACCTTTCAAAATTTTACAGTTTTATTATGAAAGTAATAATCAGTTTCTCTCTATTATCAGTAATGGTAATTTTAATTAAGGAAATATTTTACACATTAGCTTCCAGAGTCTAGCAGCCCTGATTTATTTAGAGACTTTCTTCTCTTTCTCTCATGCTACAGAACAGTGAAAGAAGAAAGATACTATTATGAGGAGTTTCTGTAGATGATGTTTAAAACTTTTTTGAAAGTCTTTAAAAATCACAGCATTATGCAAGTTTCCCTTCTAATGGACATTTCTCTGACATAATTAACTAGGAAATGGCAAACATTTTCTTTAAAGGGATAGATAGTATGTATTTTAGGATTCCAGGCCAAATTATTTCATTAGAACCACAACACAGTTTTTAAGTTATGAAGGAGACATAACAGTAATGAAGGGGCTTTGCGGTTTATATCATTCAGTTTCTGAACACTTTTATTAGTTTTTATAGGTGCAATGACAAAAAACCAGATAGTAGGTAGTTGAAACAACAGGAACTTATTTTCCCACGGTTCTCAGGCTAGAAGTTGATGGGAAGGTTAGTTTATTCCAAAGCCTCTGTTCTTGAATTGGGGTGATAGCCTTCTATGTCCTCGATGGTGCACAGATCTGTTGGTGCCTCTTTGTAAGTCGAAACTTTCTCTTCCTATAAGGACATAAAGTCAGATTGAATTAGAGCTTTCTCTAAGGCTTCTTTTTGACTTATTCACCTGTAAGGGTGATTAAGGCACATTCTGAAGTACTAGGGTTTATACCTTCAACATGTTTTAGATTATGAAGAAACAATTCAGCCAATAAAACTTGAAATTTATATAGCTTTCAAGTGTCCTGACAAGCCATTTTTTTTTTCTATTCAATTTTTTTAAATGTTTGAAACTGTGAAAATATTGTTAGCTCTTCGGCCACACAAACAAGCTTCAGGGCAGAATTCACTCAAGGCTTTTGGTTTGCCAAACCCAACCCTGGAAGCCCATTTTTTTTCTCCTTAAGCTGTGCTTGCATCTGAATACTAAGAATCAAATTACATTAAAGTATAATGACACTTTAGTAATTACAAGATACTGTGTACATTAAAATTTAATTTTATATCTAAACAACAAAGTACCAGTAAATTTTAAAAAGGGGGGTTTTATGCTTGATATATCAGACCATTTCTACAGGATATAGCTTTGTTTATGTTTTAACTTAGTTTTAAAAGGATACACATAAAATTATAATGCCTTATGTTTGAATATTAGTCAATATGTTCTATGTAGTTTCATGTGATTTTGTGTCATTTTTCTTACACTTTTGCTTTTAAATGCATGGATAGTTTATTTTTCAAGTTATTTTCTCAATGTTAAAAAATCAGGCATAGTGTCTAGTCTATTAGAGAAAAGCAGATACAAATAAATTAATTAAAGTAAGCGGACATCATAATCCTCAGCTTATACATAGATAAAATGAGGCTCAGAAAGTTTAAATAATTATTATATGAGTAATTTAAAATATTTAACAGGTAACACAGATTTTATATATTCTTTTACTTAATTTGATGCAGACATATATCAGTTGGATGCATATTATCGTCTATTTAATAATGTATTAATATGATAATCTAGAATTGAAAAGCTGTGTGTTTTGTGAATGTTTGCTACAATTCTCTGTATATTTAATAAAATGTTCATTAAGAAAATGGCTGTAAGATTAGCAAATTATTTTGGTATAGATTTTTAAAACCTGCTATAATACAAGCATCCTAAAATAATTAAGACATGACTGTTTTTCTAAGTATGGGAAATAGCCAGGAAAACATGCAGTTATTGTATCATAAGTGCAAATAGAAATCTATAAAATATTAAACTGTACTTTAAAAATGTATGTAATTTGCATAAGGTCTTTTGGATGTTCACAAGATAAGTAAGAGTTGAGAAAATTTTAGAAATAAAAAGCATCCTGAAAAACTGTGTATACACAATTATATCATTTTCTACTTTCATTGAATTCATATTTTATGAGACATAAAAGTAAAAATATGGACACAACAGTATAGAAAATTCAACAAAAGTTTCATGATAATATTAATTAAAACTTCTAGAAGATACAAGGCAAATGATTGAGAAGTCAAATATTTCATGCTACAAAAAACCTTTGTACTATAAGTTCACTGTATCTTATTGAAAAATTTAAACAGGCATCTTAAAACAAATTTAAAATATATTATTTGTTCTTTTATTTTGGTGGTGAGCTTTTGGAGTTCTTTATATATTCTGGATGTTAATACTCTGTTGGAAAAGTAGCTGGCAAAGATTTTCTCTTCATGTTGCTGCTTCCAAATGCTGTGAAGAAGCATTTTAATTTGATTCCATTTCATTTATTTATTCTATTATTTCCTGAGATGTAGAAGTTTTATTCAGGAATTCATTGCCTAGGCCTATATGTTGAAGCATTTATTCTATGATTTCTTCTAGAAGTTGCAAAATTCTCATTGTTCAATTGATGAAAGAAAATAAATGTGTTATATATACATACTGGAGTTCTAGTCAATCATATAAAAGAATGAAATGACATCATTTAAGGGGCAAAGGGATGGAATTAAAGAGCATCCTGTTAAGCAAAATAACCAATATTCAGGAAGATAAATGCTTTCTTTTATATGTGGTAGATGTAGGGGGAGAAATGATAACATGAAAGTGGAAGGCAGACCATTGGAGTAGAAGAACAGTAAAGGGTTGGTGTGAGAGTAAAGGAAAGGGGGTTAAACTGATCAAGTTGTGTTATATTCATGTATGAGTGTGCCATTATGAAAGCCTCTATTCTGTATAATAAATATGCATAAATTAAAAAATGAGCAAAATCACCCATCAATATTTACATTACAAAAATAAATAAATTAAGACAAACTTATCAATGGAAATATATCCCACACTTATGGTTCAGAAAAAAAGTACTTAATATTGCATAGATGACAAACTTTTATAAATTGATCTTTATATCAACATAGTCCCTATCAAAATCCAAGCTGTTTTTTTTTTTCTTTCTTTCTTTTTTAAAAGAAACTGACAAACCAAGGCTCTGGAAAAATGATTGATTCTATGTCTGAATGGATTAAATTAAAGTTGATATTTGTTGATCTTTGTATCAAAAATCAAGGAAGCATTTAAACACTAATGGGAAGAATCATATCAAATGGAAAAATGATCCAGTTTAAAGATACAACAATGGTCAAATTTTCAATAATTTAAATATCAGGAGATCTGAATGGAACTTGTTATTGTAGATTAATATCTTTTAAATCATGCTCAAAAGGAAAAAAATTGTATCCACTTACAAAGATATTTATAATAAATCTACACATTTAATTTTCATCTCCTATTTTTAAATTTTAGTAATATGTTTACAAAAGTAATCAAAGCAGTTAAATAAGCATCCATTTTCCCAACAATGGTAGCAAACATTATACTGATTTTTTCTCTATACAAATTATAATAAGACATATTTATCATGAGTTTATAAAAAACAGTAGTACAATTCAGATTGCAAAAGAATAACAAATAAATATATAATGATAAAACTACTAAATCATCATATTTTCAACCTCTTATGAAATAATCAATTTATTTAAGGATCATAAAATATGCTAAAATCACCATATGAGTGTGTTTGTGTAAATATATGTATGATTCTCTTTTTCCACCCATTTATTGATATATACTTAAGGTGGTAACTTAACTGTGCTATTGTTATTAATGCTACAAAGAAGTCAGGAGTGAAGGTGTCCTCCATAACCTGATTGTCATTTCTTTGGATATGTATTCAAAAGTATGATTGATGAATCAGATAGTCTATATTTTTGAGAACCCTCCAAATTGTTGTCTATAACAGCCACTAAAACAATATAAGGATTCTTTTTTCTCTACATCTTGACCAACACTGGTATTGATAATTCCTTAAATATTTTGCAGGATTCAGCAATGAATGTATCAAATCCTGGACTTTTTTTGGTACATTATTATTACTGATTCAATTTCCTTACTCTTTGTCTTTCTGATTCTGTCTCATTAATGTATGTTTCTATAACTTTATCCATTTTTTTCCACATTGTCCAATATGTTGGCTTTAAACACACACACACACACACACACACACACACAATACTCTTAAAAAGTACACACTATATTTGGCAACATGGATCAACCTGTAGTACATCTTGTTAAATGAAATAGGTCAGGTATAGAAAAACAATACCACATGATGAGATGAGATACATTATTGCCATTAATGTATATGTATATGTATATATATACACACATACACACAAAACTATATATGTATATATGTGTGTGTATATATACATATATATGTACATAAATTTATCTCATGTATACACACACACACTCTGAATTTGAAAGAGTTGCATTCATGAAAACTGAGAGTATAAGCATAGTTACCAGGAGTTGTGTTTGGAATAAGGAGATGTTAGTCTATGGGGAACAAAATTTTAATGCTGAATAAACTTTAGAGATCTAGATTACATCATTGTGATTAAAAGGTAACTTGAAAATTGCTAAGTGAGTAAATGTTAAATCTTCTAATCACAGAAATGATAGATAAATGTAGTGATGTATATGTTCAGTAGCTTCACTTAATAATTTTACAATGAATATGTGTATTATAACTTCATGTTATCCACCATAAATATATACATGTTTTTTTTAATTATACTTAATCTGGTTTTCAACATTGTTCTGAACTGAATGTTTGTATTCTCCAAGTTCATGTGTTGAAAGTTTAACTCCCAATATTATGATATTTAGAAATGGGGTACACAGGAGTTAATTAGGATTTGATTAGTTCATAAGTGATAGACTTTCATGGTGGGATTTATGGTTTGTTAGATGAAGAGAAGAAGTGCTCTTAAACAGAAATTCCACACGAAAAATCAGTCATCAGGAAACCTGAATGGGTGCTCTTTCCATGAGCTTAATCAGATAGCACTTTGATTTTAGATTTCCAGCCCATCATAACTGTAAGAAATATATTCATGTTTTATGAGCCACTCAGTCTATATACAGTATTTTCTACTATTAGCCTATGCTGATACAGAAATCAAGAACTGAAAAATCATATGCTAAACAAGATGAGATATATTATTGCCATTACAAACAGGACAAAGAAATGTATTAGATAATGTTGAAAGGTAGTTAATATCAAACTCTACAGCAACTCATTATTGTAAAAGATTATTAGAAATGTAAGGAGGGACAAAAAGCTAAGCATCAAAAAAGAAAGTCCTTTATACCCAAAGGACTTAAAAACAGCATACTACAGGGACACAGCCACATCAATGTTTATAGCAGCACAATTCACAATAGCTCAACTGTGGAACCAACCTAGATGCCCTTAAGTAGAGGAATGGATAAAAAAAAAATTGTGGCATATATACACAATGGAATATTACTCAGCAATAAAAGAGAATAAAATCATGCCATTTGCAGGTAAAGGATGGAGTTAGAGAAGATAATGCTGAGTGAAGTTAGCCAATACCAAAAAAACAAATGCTGAATATTTTCTCTGATATAAGGTGACTGACTCATAATGGGGTAGGGAGGGGGAGCATGGGAGGAATAGATGGATTCTAAATAGGGCAGAAGGGTGGGAGGGGAAGAGGGGAGAAAGGGGGTTAGCAAAAATGGTGGAATGTGATGGACATCATTATCCAAAGTACCCGTATGAAGACATGAATTGGTGTGAACATACTTTATATACAGAGATATAAAAAACTGTGCTCTATATGTGTAATAAGAATGGCAATACATTCTGCTATCATGTATTTTAAAAATAAAATCAATTAAAAATAAGATTAAATAAATCAATAAATAAAGCTATGAATGAATAAATTAATACCAGATAATCTATAAGTTGTTTATTTAATGCTAAAAATAAAAGAACAAAATGCGATACCAATTACCTCCAAAACAGTCAAGGGAAAGTACAGGACAAAATATGTAGATTAGTAATGCAAGAAGGAGTAAAACACACAATCAGAAGAGATTAATATAAACAACTTTGTGGTGGTAATTATTGTATAACAAGTTAACTCCAAACTTAGTGACTTTATGACAGAAACATTTATCAATCCATAGTTTCAGTGCCTAGGATTCCAGGTGGGAGTCAGAAGCTCGGGGTCTCTCAGGCTTCTGAAAAGGTCAGCAGGGGTTGCTTCATCTCAAATCTCAACTGAGGCAACATTTACTTTAAAGCTCAAACATGAGTTGTAGGATACAGTTCCTCCTGTGTTAGATAGTCCTTGGTTCCCTGTTGGCTGTTAGTCTTTGGCTTTCCTCTGCTCCTTGCCAAGGGAGACTTTCACCATGGGGCAGCTCACAACATGGAGATTTTACTTCACTAGAATGAGTAAGGAAAAAGAGAGACAGAACAAAAAAAAAAAAAAAAAAAAGAGAGAAACAGAGGAAGGGGAGAAATAAGACAATATCCACAGGTATTTTTTTTTTTTTTGTATGTGTTCTAATCTCAGAAGTAGCATACAATCACTTTGGTCTTATTCTTCTCTGAGGAGCTGCTCACACACAAGAAGGTGTGATTACATGAGGTTATATAATCAGGAAGAGGCATGGATCATTGATAGATATATTAGAAGCTACATCTAGAGGTGCACAAGATTCCCAAATAAAAATTTATGTATTTCACAGCACAATATGTTATCAAAACTTATGTAAGGAGAAATGAAAGCATAAATAGATGAACTAATGTGCACAACATTTAAAATGCAAACAAACTGGTATAATTGGATTAGAGTTTTGTGGTTAATTGTTTTTTGATCATGAAAAAGGCCAATATTTTAAGTTACTTAAAATTTGGAAAAAAAATTTCTTCAGACTTTAGAATGTTAATAAAAATACAAATTTTCTAATTTTGTCTATTGCAGCTAGAGTGACTTATTACATATATTGTAATCATTCCCAACCTATGATTATTTTACCAACATATTTTGATAATTTTTCTCAGTCCAGGAGAAAAAAAATTCATACTTTTGGGAACATTTTCTATATATTTACTACAATATTACTGTATTCTCAATAGTTAGAGTAGTGCATGGAATGTAATGTGCATCTAGTTTTGACCTTATATTACTAATTTAAAAAAATTACACTGTGATTTTTAATATAAGAACTATATGTGTCAAAAATGATTATCTGAATTACTAATGCATGCTTTGCAATAAATCTTTGCAATAGATGAGAAGAAAAGTAAGACAGTGTGCATTAAAAGCAAAGTATAAGGGTGGGCAGAGTGCTTGGCTCACGTGCATAAGGCCCTGGTTTCAATCCCCAGCACCAAAAATCAAAAAACAAAAAGAAAATGTATTAGCGAATCATTAAAATTTTCATAATATGCATTGTTTCAAAATTAAATAAATAATAATTAAATAATGGAGTAAAGCATAAATATCTTTTCAGATATTATTGAAGATTTCATGAGAAAGGGATACTAAGAGATAAAATTACCTGTGGGAAAAGTCCAGGAAATATGAAATTGTACAATATTTTTGTTATTATTATTATCATCATCATCATCATCACCTTAGCTAAACATTTCAAAAAGATTAGAATACAGTAAAGAAACAATTTTTATTCTCTAATGGAAATTTTATTATTCTAGTGATTAATTTGATGATGTATTTTATATGAAATAAAATATTTATTAGGCATGAAAAGGTGTTTAGATTATGTTAAATAAAATATGTCAGGCACTGAAAAACAAATATTGTATGATCTCACTCATGTGTGGAATATAAAAATTTAATCACATAATAGTGATAATAAAGGTGATTACCAGAGACTAGAGAGAGTAGGGGCCACAGAGAGATGGAAAAGCTTATTCAATGTGCATACACTACAGTGAAATATGAGCAGGAGACTTTGGTGTGCTGTTGCCGCAGTCTGGCTGGGCACAAAATCACGAGCCACTCAAGCAGGAACAAACTTTATTTTTGAAACTGCCGCCAATGCCCTGTAGGCTCCCGGCAAGATTGCCAACCGACCCACTCAGCGTTCTCCCGGACCCCAACAGGAAGTCCCTCCTCCGGAATTCCCTCCTACCGCACTTCCCCAACCAATGGGAACTCTCCAGGATTCCTGTAGCGGGCTGAGGTGGACAGCAGGAGTCCAATATCCATATGAATGCAGATCTTAACATAATCATATCATCTCAATGGCTTGCTGGCTTCACCTTTCAACCAAAAATGCCATGCATCATATTACTTGGCTGTGGCTCTTAGCATGCTATAGCCAACAATGATGTACTATACAGTTCAACCAAATGAAAGTAAAGATTTTGAAAGTGTATATTGTAAAGAAATGATAATGCTTTAGGAAATGGATAAACTTAACTAGATTAAAACATTACACAATATATACAATACATATATTTAAACATCATATAGTACACCTTTAGTATGTTTTATTTTATGGTTTTATGTATCCATTAAAATAGTGTTAAATAAAAATCTTAATTGAGTACAGCACACAGGATGAAGGAAATTAATTTAAAATATTTTAGACATTTAATAGTCCAATCTTACTTCATTCAACTCTTTAAAATGAAGAAATATCTGATTTTGTTCAGTTCTCCTTTGCAATTCCCTTAGCCAATCACATTCTATCAGCAAAGCCTATACTGCATGCAGAGTTTTGAAATGTCTCCTGAGATTTCTATCCCTTGGTGTAAATACCCTGTATTATTCCCTCCCTTTGATTTTGGGCAGAATTAACATAATTTTGCAGATTTAATTAAGATCCCATGTGAATTAACTTTGAGTTAATCAAAAAGAAGATTATCGCAGACAGCCAGGGATCCAATGGGTGATCCCTTGAAAGAGACTAAACCCTTTTTGAGGGAAGATATTTGAAGTTATGAAGCCAGATTTAAAGTTAGGTAGTCAGTGTAGTTAGATAAATGGGGTCTAATATCGAGTGAAATCTAAAATGGAGGCCATGCGGAGAATGACTCAGGGAAAACACAGGACAATGCATGGAATGTTAATGAAGTCCCGAAAAGGCCCTAGGCCAAAGTCCACCTCAAAGAAATGTTAATGAACAGCTCCCAGCAAAAAGGTGCTGACTCAGAAGTCCTTCCTGACCAGATTACTTCTTTGGCCCACCTGTGTCCCACCCCTCGGTCCTTCCCACCTACATTCCATCACTGAAAGAACTATAAAAAGGGGAGACAACATCCCTTCCACGGATTCCACCTCTTGGGTCCCGTTCTTCCTCCGGGAGAAGTCTTTTCTGCTGTCCTTTAATAAACTTCTAATTTTTACTCTGACCTTGCCTTGGCGTGCTTCTTTGGTGTTATTCTTCAACATTGGGGAAGCAAGAACTCGTCACCGGTCATCACTGGTCAACAGCGGTAACAGTTAGAGAGGGCCTATGGCGAGTGTCATGTGACAAGGACCTGAGTGTTATCTCTTGGAAGTGAGAATGGGCTTATTTTGATACTATTAGAAAATATGAATGCTAGTTACACAACCCCAAGGAAATAAATTCTACCAAAAACCCAAGGAAGCTGCAAAGCAGATGATTCTATTCAAACTCCAAGCTGAGGTCACACACAATCAATATCTTGATTTCAGCCTTGTCAGATTCTGAACAGGAAATTTCAGCTAAAACATGCCAGACATTTTACCTATGGTAAATGTGAGATGATAAAACCTATATATGTTGTGCTTCAGGGTTGGTTTTAAATCATGAAAGATGTTAGACTTAACCAGTATTCTGTCATTTTCACTGTGGTTGTGAAAAGTTCCAGAAGCTACACTAGTAAACAGAATTCCTAAATACTCCTAACCATAAATTCTGATGGTTTTATCTTGTGTATTTGCAGAAAAGAATATTTCATAGAAACCTAAGAATTAATTTCATCAGACATTAGAGAATCTGTTTTGATATTCCCTAAGACAATTATTTGATTGTACTTTAAAATTTATATTTTTTCCTTAACTCTAAGGAAAATATTAACTCACAAATCACAAGAAATAAAATTTTGGGTATATTTATTTTAAGGTAAAACAAAAATAACTAGAACAGCATTAAGAAGCAGCTCTTTCTTACAATTAAAATAATGAAATCTAAATGCTTCCTCGTATGATTATTTGATTTAACCATTTTCACATCTTAGTAAATAACTTCAATATTAAATCATACATATGTGTAAAGATATACACAAGAACTAAGAATATCAAGAAACGTGATTCTCACTAAAATTACAAGGTATTTTATGTTCTTTTTATTTTCTTACCTCAGGAATTGATAAAAAAAGTGTATAGTTATATGTATGAAACATGAAATATCATTCAAAATTGATGAGCTGAATTTGTTAATCTGACAAAATATTATATATTTTTATGAGTAATGGTACCAATGATATAAAATATCTATGTAAAATGGTATATGAGACTTTTAAAAAAAGTATTAATATATTTTAAAAGCAAGTATTGCCCAAGTGCAGGAGTAAGTCATATACAACAATTTTACCTACTCAGCCAATGCCACTAGTGATTTTATTTTTATGAAGTCATAAACTTTTATCTAATGTACTCAATTTAATGCCTTATGCCTTAAATAACTGCAAATGTACCATGATAGTAGAATGATCTATACTTATATAATTTGCCAACTTTTCAAGGTAGTTAGCAAGCTTGAAAATAGTGCAACATACTACAACAAGAATAAGGAAATATAGTTATGCCCACTCTTGACTGGTTTGGAAGCCACTATTTTCAACAATCCTGAGAGGGATTCAAAGATGACCCTTTATTAATAACTTTTAGAAACATTGCTCCACATTCTACTACCAGTCTGAAGGAAAATAGGTCAACTACATAATAAATACTTTTTTATAGTCCTGCTCTTAATACTGAGTTAATTATTCATGATATTATCCAAGTCTCTTCTTGCTAGAGTAAATCTTAAGAGATTATGGAGAGCGATTAAAAATTGTCTTCTCAAGTTTTTTTTTCTATCTTCCCTATGTGCATGGTGTTGACTAAAATTCTTGTAAACAACTGTATGTACAACATCCCTGTCTTTCAATGAATTTGAACACCATATTCCTACCAGCTGCTTCCTGTAAATCACATCTAACGGGGCCTAATTTTTAATTTCTGTTATTATATGATTATCTCCTGTTAGTCCTGCACTAAAGCCTATTATTTTATCAGAAAAATTGTTCTACCATAGAAATTGCATAAAAATTCTAGAGGAGTAGTGACAAGGGTAGAGTGGAAAGAAACATTATTGGCATTGAAGTGGTCATAAAACCAAAAGGTTAAATGTTGGGTGTTAAAATAGTCGGGGTTTTTAAATTGAAAATAACAGAAAACAAATCTAAACTATCTTAGGTTGGAAGAAAGAGTTAGAGAAGATAACCATTCAGCAAATTAGTACCAAGTTAACACAACTTAGAAAGGACAATAAAATTCCCCTTGCCTTCTATGTCCAACCAGGTGACCATAGGCAGAAGATGACATAGTGGAAAAGTCAACATTATAAATAATTTTCACTGAAGCCACATATTTTGAAAAAAATATTTTTCCCGGCAAACTACTTTAAATTAATTGTTAGAACACTGGGGCCATTAGAATTTATAAAGCCACTTATATTTATAGAATTAGGCAAATGTATTAACTACAAAGTTTTAAAAAAATAATTATACATTCTTTTTTTTTAAAAAAGAGAAAAAAGAGAGAGAGAAGTTTTTAATATTTATTTTTCAGTTTTCAGTGAACACAACATCTTTATTTTATTTTTTATGTGGTGCTGAGGATTGAACCCAGTGCCCTGCGCATGCTAGGCGAGCACGTTTCTGCTTGAGCCACATCCCCAGCCAACATTGTTGATCTATTGAGATGACTATTCATAAAAAAATAAAATTAAAAATTAAACTGCAGAAACTAGGTGTGGAAGGAAGATACCACAACATTTCAAGGTTATATATAATGAATTCCAAACCAACATCCTAAGGAATGGGGAAAAATTTTTAAGAAAAGCATTTCCTTTAAAATCTGGCACAAGACAAAGATATTCACTCTCTCAACTCCTATTCAAGGTAGTACTACAAATTCTAGCTACAGCAATTAAGCAAGACAAGGAAATAAATGCACTAGAAATAGGAAAGTATGCAAATTATCCCTGTTTGCAAATGATATGATCTTCTACTTAGAAGATCTAAAAAGCTTATCCAGAAGACTGCTATGGTCAATAAATACATTTGGCAAAGTAGCAGACTACAAAATCAATGCATAAAAATCAGTGGCTTTCCTACACACAAATAATAAATGTGTTGAGAAATCAAGAAAGCAATTCTATTTACAACAGCCTCAAAATAAAAATACATAGAGTGATATATTAGCCTTGGGTTTAATGTATATAGTTATTACAGTGTTGAGATATATTCCTACTAGCCCTACTTTTTCTAGTGTTCTGAGTATGAATGGATGCTGAATTTTGTCTTTTTTTTTTTTTTTTGCATCTATTGAGATAATCATGTGATTCTTAAGTCTCTTGACTTGGTGAATTACATGTATTGATTTTCATATGTCAAACCAATCTGGCATTTCTGGAATGAACCCCACTTGATCATAGTGCAATATCTTTTAAATATGTTTCAGTATGCATTTTACAAGTATTTCTTTGAAAATTTTTATGATAATATTCATCAGGGACATTGGACTGAAGTTTTGTTTTCTTTTTCTTTAATGAGTCTTTGTCTGGTTTGAGTATCAGGGTGATACTAGCTTTATATAATGCATTTGAAAGGGTTCCCTCTTTTTCTAATTCATGGAATAATTTGAGAAGAATTTGTTTAAGTTATTCTTTGAACATCTTATGGACCTCAGCTGAGAATACAACTGGTCTGGGCTTTTCTTTGTTGGTAGGCTTTTGATGGTTCTTTCAGTTTCATTGCTTAAAATTGATCTGTTTCAATTTTCCATATGCTTTTGATTCAATTTGTATACACCATGTATCTCTAGAAATACGTCAATTTAATCAAGATTTTTCTATTTTATTTGCATATTGATTTTCAAACTAGGTTCTGATATCTGTATTTTAGTTGTGTCCTTGGTAATATTTCCTTTTTTATCTCAAATTGTAGTAATTTTGGTTTTCTCTTTTTCTTCATTAGTTTGGCTAAAGAGTATCTCTTTTTTTCCAAAGAATGAACTTTTTGTTTTACTGATTTTTTGAATTTTTTTTCAAATTTATTAATATCATCTCAGATTTTAATCATTTGTTGTCTTCTGTTTTTAATGTTGGTTTGTTCTTATTTTTTCTAAGACTTTGAGAGGTAATTTTAAGTTATTTATTTGGTGATTTTCAATTCTTTTAATGAAGGATTTTAACACAATGAACTTTACTCTTAGAATTGCCTTCCCAGTATCCCAGAAATTTTGACCTATTGTGTTGCTATTCTTATTTACCTCTAAGAAATTTTTTTTATTTCACCCCTGATTTTTTAAGCTATGCATTGGCCATATAATGGTGTATTATTAAGCCTTCAAGTGTTAGAGTAGTTTCTAGTTTTTAATTGTATCATTAATTTTTAATCTCATTTAAGTATGATGTGATAAAATGCCAGGTATTATTTCTATTTTTTTTTTTTTTTTTGGTATTTGCTAAGAGTTGCTTTGTAGCCTAAGATATGATCTATTTTAGAGAATGTTAAGCAATCATGAAATTCATTTGGAAAAATAAGAGGTATGAAAATAGCCAAAGCAATCCTTAACATGAAAAGTGGTGTAGGAGGCATTACAATAACAGACTTTAAATTGTACTGCAAAGATATAGTAACAAAAATGTCATGGTATTGGCACCAAAACAGATATGAAGACCAATGGAGCAGAAGAGAAGATACAGAGACAAGCCCACATAAATGTAGTTACCTCATACTAGCAAAAGGCACAATTAACATACATTGCAGAAGAGCTAGCCTCTTCAACAAATGGTGCTTGGAAAACTTGAAATCCATATGTAGCAAGTGAAATTTTACCCCTCTTTCACTCTGCACAAAACTCAACTCTAAGTGGATCAGTTTCCTAGGCATTAGACCAGAGACCCTGCACTTACTAGAAGAAAAAGTAGGCCTAATCATACCTCATGTTGCCTTTGAAACTTACTTCTTCAATAAGACTCCCAAAGCACAAGAAGTAAATCAAGAATCAATAAAGGGGATTGTATCAAACTAAAAAACTTCTTCACTACAAGGAAATAATCAAGAATGCAAAAAGAAAGCCTATAGATATAGAGAACATCTTTACTACCTGCACTTTAATTAGGGCATTAATCTCCAGGTTATACAAGGAACTCAAAAAACTTAACACCAAAAACAACCCAATCAATAAATGGGCTAAGGAACTAAATAAGTACTTGACAGAAAAAGAGATCAAATGGTGAAAACTATATGGAAAAAAGGTCAACATCTCTAGCAATTAGAGAAATTAAAATTAAAACTCCATTGAGATTCCATATCACTCCAGTCAGAATGGCAATTGTCAAGAATACAAGTAGATCAGTAAATATTGGCAAGGGTGTGGGGGAAAAAAGCATTCTCATACACTGCTAGTGGGAGTTCAAATTTGTGCAACCGCTATGGAAAGCAGTATGGAGATTTTTGAGAAAACTTGGAATGGAACCACAATTTGATCCAGATATCTCAATCCTTGTCTATACATAAAGGAATTAAAATCAAGATATTACAGTGACACAGCCACAACAGTGTTTATAGCATCTGAATTCACAATAGCCAAGCTATGGAACCAACCTAGATATTCTTCAATAAAATGGATAAAGAAAATGTGGTATAGATACACAATGGATTATTACTCAACCATAAAGAAGAATGGAATTATGGCATTTGCTGGCAAATGGATGGAACTGGAGAATATCATGCTAAGTGAAATAAGCCAATCCTCCCAAAACAAAGGCTGAATGTTTCCTCTGACATGTGGTTACTAACCAACAACAAGGAAGGGTGTGTGGAAAGAATAGAAGTCCATTGGATTAGACAAAAGGAAACAAAGAGAAGAAAGGGAAGGGGAATAGGAAAGACAGTGGAATTAATTAGACATAACTTTCCTAGCCTTGTATTTGAATACATAATCAGAGTAACTCCACATCATGCCCAATCATAAGAGTAGGATCATAATTAGAATGTTTTACTCCATGTATGTATAATATGCCAAAATACATTCTACTTGTCATGTATAAGTAAAAATAATACATAAATAAAATAAAAACTGAATTACAAAAAAATGCTTAGAAATAAATCTATCCAATGTTGTAAAAGACCTCTTCAATGAAAATAATAAAATATTGAAAAAAGAAAAAGAAGACAAGAACATGAAAAGACCTCCTATGTTCATGGATAGGCAGAATTAATATTTTTGAAAGAGTCTATTATTAAAAACAACATAGAGATTCAAAATCCCCATCAAAATGTCAATGACATCCTTGTAGAACTAGAAAACACAGTTCAAAATTTAATTGGGGGAGGGAGAAGAAGAACCAAGAATAGCCAAAGCAATTCTAAGTCACAAAAATCAATGCTGATGGTTTCATACCTAACTTCAAATTGTACTACAGAGCTATAATTTAAAAAAAAAAGAAAGAAAAAGAAAAAAAAGAATAGCTGTATGATACTTGCATAAAATAAGACAAATAATCCAATGGACTAGAATAGAAGACTCAGAAATAGTCATCCGATTCTTGATCATCTGCTCCTTGACAAAGGGACCAAAAATATACATTGGAGAAAATACAAGGTATTTAACAAATGGTGCTAGGAAAATTGAAAACCATTTGTAGAAGAATGAGAATCAACACCTGCCCCCAGCAAAAAAGGAAAAAAAAAAAAAAGAGCCAACTTAAAATGCATCAAAGCCATAGGAATTAGAAACTGAAATTCCTAGATGAAAATGCAGGTCCAACACTCCAACATATATGTAGGGGCAGCAAATTTTCATAGGTGTTAGGGTCTGTAAACAAGTCAAGATGGCGCCTGGCATTTTGCCAGAGGGAGTGGTTTGTGAAGTAATGCCAGCAAGCCATTAAGTGTGGAGATTCCTTATTGGTTGACTGCTGTATCTAGTTTATGTTAATTATGATAAGCTGTGTGTAATGTATATATACCCCTCCGGTCCTACAATAAATGGCTCCCACTCCTGCTGTATCAGTCTTCACAAATTGCTTGTCACCCCCTCCCCCCCTGTTACTCTGCCACAGTCCAGCTGCAGCAAAATAACACAGGGGGGTGAGGAGCAACTTGTGTACATTGATAGAACAGGAGTGGGAGCCCTTTATTGTAGGACAGGACGGGTATATATACATTACACACAGCTTATCTTAATTAACATAAACTATATACAGCAGTCAACCAATAAGGAATCTCCACACTTAATGGCTCACTGGCATTACTTCACAAACCACTCCCTCTGGCAAAATGCCAGGCGCCATCTTGACTTGTTTACAGACCCTAACACATAGGACTCCTAAAAGCTTGGGAAATAATACCAAGAATTAACAAATGGGATCACCTAAAATTAAAAAGCTTCTGTACAGCAAAATAAACAATTTGGGATATTAAGAATCACCCACAAAATGGCAGAAAGTCTTTGCTAGCTACTCTGCTGGCAGAGAATTAATACCCAGAACTCAAAAATCTTAACACCAAAAGAACAAATAACCCAATTAATAAGTGGGCAAATGAACTAAACAGACACTTCTCAAAAGAGAAAAGACAAATGGCCCACAAATGTATAAAAAACAAAATGTTCAACATCTTTATCATTAAGGAAGTGCAAATCAAAACTACAATGAGATTTCATCTCACTCCAGCCAGAATAGAAGTCATCAAGAATACAAACAATAGCAAACACAGGTGAAGATGTGAAGAAAAATGTCACTTTTACAATGCTGGTGGGATTTAAATTAGCACAACAAATATGGTAATTCGTATGAAAAGTCCTCAAAAGACCAGGAATGGAAGCATCATATAACCCAGCTATAGCACTCTTTGCTATTAACCTAAAGAATTAAGGATAGAATGCTATAGTGATACATTCATGCCCATGTTTATAGCAGTACAATTCACAATGGCCAAAGTGGGTAATCAGTCTAGTTGTCTGTCAATGGAAGAATGGATAAAGAAAATGTGGTATGTATATGCAATAGAGTATAATTTAACTATTAAGAAAATTGAAATAATGTAATTTCCAAGAAAAACATGCCAAACTCAGAAAGTCAATTGCTGTGTTTTCTCTCTCACATTTGGAAGTTAAAGAGGAGGAAAGAAAAGAAAGAGGGGAAAGTTTGTGAAAATCAAAGACAAATCAGTAGAGTACAGAAAGGGGGCCAGGGAAAAAGAGGAGGGAAGGGACAGGTGAAATACTAGGAAAGATATTGTCCAAATTATTTTGCTTTATGGTATGCATTAAGGTATCTGCAACAATGAATTACACCATTATGTATAATTATAGTGCATTAATGAAGAAATGAAAAAATAAACATATCAGAAAACTACAAAATAAAAAAAAATATAGCTATAGATTCTTGAATACACATGATTCTTGAAGTTTATTCCTGGATTTGTGTTTAGGAAAATATAAATGGCGGTGATTATTGGGGTGGATGTTGCCTTTTGCAGAATTATTTGGGCCATTTTTAATGACTAGGCTTGGTGCTAACTCTATTAAATAAATGCTCTCAGACCTAGTAAAATAAAACAAACCTATTGAAAATGTTGTACATTAAAACTCTATATGTTTTCAGAATAATGGTATCCTATAATGTTTAGACAAAAATTGTTGGAGCAACATAATAGAATGTATGTCAGTTTTGTAGTTCATAAATGGATCCTAAAGAATGTCTGCTTCTTTTCTGACAAAGTCCCATCCAACAGGAGATGTGGTAACTGGGCAATAATTTAGTCTCCCACAGAGCATATTTGAAAAAGATATGCATTCAAAGGCAGTGAGATACTTAGTCAATATAATACTTTTAGGCTAGATTGCCCTGAAAACTTATTGGAAATATTTAATCTTGAAATTATTCAAAAAAGTTTTAAAAATATATATTTACAAAGGAAAAAAGGATTTGTTATATTTGTGATAAGTTTTTGTAAGTTTGATTTTCAGTTATTCATAAGATATTTTAGTTTGCTCATAGTTATAAATTATCTAAAATTTTAAAATTCAAGTACCGTTAAATATTAGCCTAGATTTCTTTTAAGTGTTGCTTGGATTTTTTTTAAGAGTCTGCTGAATAAACCATATATATATATATATATATAT
>NW_025999968.1:29663654-29696717 GCF_001458135.2 Marmota marmota marmota | reverse complement strand
TATATATATTTGTAGATGGACACAATACCTTTATTTATTTATATTTGATGCTGAGGATTGAACCCAGAACCCAGGGCCTCTCACATACTGCAGGGCTTCTCATGTACTACAGGGTCTCTTACCTACTAAGCGAGTACTCTATCACTGAGCCACAACCCCAGCCCTGAATAAACTATTTCTTATGGTGATTTAACACTTTGTAATTCTTCTGTTTACATGGTTACCTCATGTAATTATTCAGCAATTCAACCAAATTTGAAGCCATTTAAATGCTACATTAGATAATACAATACATTTATAGTTCTCCATGCAATTTTTTAAAAGATCAAAATATTTTCAATAACTACTCCAATTGAAATCTAAAAATTAATCATCACAATATATGTTAAATTAATTAAAGGTTGTGCTTAGGCAGCTAGAAATATATTATTTTGTTTACATTGCCATCTGTTCTAATTACATATCCAAGGTTACTGGACATTATCCAAAAATCTGTAGCTATTATTGGCCTTAAAAATGTTAGCTGAATCCTTTTACAAAATAAACAATGATTAAAAATAGGGAACTCCTTTAGTGTAGGAAAAAAAAAAAACTAGTAAGTGAACCTAAGATCTCCAAGGGTACCAATTTTCCTAGAATTGTTTTTAGTAAAACTGTTGCATTGGCTTATATTTTTAATCAACAAATACATGAAAAAATTGTTCATTATCACTAGCAATTAGAGAAATGCAAATTAAAACCACTCTAAGATTTCATCTTACTCCAGTCAGAATGGCAGTTATTATGCATACAAATAACAATAATTGTTGGCGAGGATGTGGGGGAAAAAGTACACTCATATATTGCTGGTGGGACTGCTAATTGGTGCAGCTATTAAGGAAAACAGTATGGAGATTTCCAACTACTACAGGGACACAGCCACATGAATGTTTATAGCAGCACAATTCACAATAGTTCCACTGTGGAACCAGCCTAGATGCCCTTCAGTAGATGAATGGATAAAAAAATGTGGCAAATATACACAATGGAATATTACTCAGCAATATAAGAATAAAATCTTGACATTTGCAGGTAAGTGGATGGAGTTAGAGAAGATAATGCTAAGTGAAGTTAGCCAATCCCAAAAAATCAAAAGACAAATGTTTATTTTTTTTATTTTTATTTTTTTTATATAAGGAGGCTGATTCATAGTGGGATAGGGAGTGGGAGCATGGGAGGAATAGAGGAACTCTAGATAGGGCAGAGGAGTTGTAGGGGGAGGGAGGGGACATGGGGTAATTAGTGATGGTGAAATGTGATGATCATTACTATACAGAGTACATGTATGAAGACACAAATTGGTGTGAATATACTATGTATACAACCATGCTCTATAAATGTAATAAGAATTGTAATGCATTCTGCTGTCATATATAAATTAAAAATTTACATAAAAAAGAAGGCTAATAGAAGCTATATGGCAATAACCATCTCTTCCCAATTCTTTAGTTTTAGTTTCAAAGTGAGTTTCACACTAATGAAATCCGCATGTTCTTTGGGCACTTGATATCTAGTTTAACTATTCTGAGGTAAGACTCTGAAGGCATTCCTTGAAAAAAGTGAACGGTCTTTCCCTGTATCCTGGTCATTGGTTTTTTTTTTTTTTTTTTGTGTGTGTGTGTGTGTGACTTATTGCTTACTCTGCTGCATTAATTGAGAACAATGGTATTTGTCTCCTTCCCTCTATATTTTTAGTCTTATATTGGTCTATGAGATTATATGTCCCATGAGAATAAACTTTTTGCATTTACTACTTTTAAGGTCAATCTGTATTTGTGAGCAGTCAACAGGAAGTAAAATTTTTCTTCAACCTCATTCTGCCATCCATGTGTATTAGTCAGGATCTAATCAGGAAATAGACATTCAGAAAACTGAAGAATTTAATACAAGAAGTATCAACTTTTACATAGATTACTGTAATAATGAACCAGCAATTAAAATGTAATGAGAACTGTGAAGAATGAAGGAATAGTATACGGAAATGCAGCTACTATCCCTGGAGCTGAGGTAGAATATCCATGAAACAGGAGACCCCAGGACTTGATCCAGACATTGTTGCCAATACACCTCCTTAGGCACTGAGTAGCAAAGTTACTGGCATGCAACTAGCAGAAATGGCTAGAACATTGTCCTAAAGAGTTTAATCATAATTTTACCCCTTAGAATGCCAGGCAAAATTTCTCACAGGAGATGTATCATCAAAGGGACTTCACAAAAAACTACCAAGTAGGGATTTGCATTTGGGTTTTATTACCAAGAATGCAGAGAGATACACTATCTATTTAATTTCTGAAGCTTTTTTAAAAACAAAATGTTAAAAAATGAAAGTGGGTAGAATATTTGATAGAATGCTTGTGTATATTGTGATTACAACAAATGAACCAAAAGAGAGCAAAATAATCTGACTGCTTATACAGTTTCAAATAAGTAATAATTATTTTCTACTCATTCAATAAACAAATCTTTCCATTTTAGCCAGTTGGAATAATTCAAAATTATTCATGTAATTCCATCAAAAAGATTAAATAACTATATCATCTAAACAGAACATTAGCTATCTTTTTAAAATGGAGACTACATAATGATTTCAAAAAAGCAAAGATATCAAAACTATCAATCAAAATTTAAAAGTCTGTAAGCAAGAAAAATAAATTACATTTGCTTGACTTTCTAACAACTCCTACTTTTTTATTATTTTTTGATTCTAGTTTAGAGTATATTGTTTCATAACTTCAACATACTTGACCCTAGCTTTATTGTGGGAGTTGGTGAGATGAGAAACTTCAAACTGTGATTTTGAAACCCCCAGTTCAAATGCTCTGGGGTGATGCCATGAAGAGACTATTCCTTAAAATAAATGATTTGATCTTCAATCAAGAAAAGTGTTAACTTCCTGGAAAGTTTCCAGTTTGCTGTTCTGAAGAACTCAATTTAGCAATTTCATCAACTTTCACTTATCCACGCTATTGGAGAGCAGCAGAGGCATGAATAATCTAAAAGTGCAGTTAATTTTAAAAGAAGTTATATGAAATAATTTTAAGTAGTAGATTCTACTTCCTAGTTGTGTTGTACCTAAGCTAATAATACAATTAGTTTTTCTTTCCTTAGGGCATAATAATTGGTAGCCCAGTAAAATAATGTGTGATAAGAGAGTCAGGCACTTTTGTTAGTGTACATGAACATTTTCTTAAACAGTACATCCCAAAGTGGAGAATTCAAAATTATTAATACTATAAAATCTTGCTGTGAGAAAAACCAGTGAATCAAGGCAACTGGCCTTTATTGTGAGATGCTCACCAGATTTTATACATATCCACACCACCGAGGTGGACAGACTTTCCTAGGCAAGTCTCCCATAAATAGTTGAATTTAAAAGTGCTTTATAAATCAGAAAGTGTTACTTAAATATATGCTGCATTGGATGTCACTGTACTGTGGCTTTTTGGTGTGGTTCATGTATTCATTTAATTCTCATCAATATACATGTGGAAAGTGCCTTTTTAATGTTGTTTTACTGCTTTCCCCTTTCTTGTTTCTCATTTAATTAGGTTTCAGCTTCTGAGATTCCTTCTCTCAAATAAAAATCATAGCAGATATTTGTTTTAAAAAAATCTGGGCTTACCAAAAAAGGACCGTGTGAGAAGAGATAGTTTCCTACAAATTAAGAAGAGAAACTCCTTGGTTGCAGAGTAGAAGAGAGTATGAGAGAAAAGTCTGGAAGATGTTAAACTGAGGTGTATGTGAAGAAACCCTGGAGGAAATTCTGGGTCACAGCAAATCAGCAGAAAGTTCAGTAGGCTGAGAGAAACAAGCCTGGAGCAACAATATTAGTTAAAGGGAAATGCTAATTCCAGTAACTAACAGCAACAAATGTAACTAATTTAAGAAATCTCTATGGAGACTGAAGTCTCTCTAGGGTCAGTATATGTGGGAGAATGGATGCTATAGAACTTTAGAGGAGCAGAGAAAGAATACTTTCCTTTTATTATGATTTTATTAGTGCATTATAATTACACATGGTAGTGGCGTTCATTGTGATATATTCATACATGCACAAAGCATAAATTGCTCCTTTTCATTCCCCAGTGTTTTCCCTCTCTCTTCCCTCCTCCTTTCCTCTGATGCCTTCGCCAGAGAGAATACTTTAAATTTTTAAAAAAATACCAGTGTTTCCTTATTGACTCGGTATCTTAGCAATTGAAAATGATGTGAATAGTATTAGGACAGGACCAATGCCACATGGAAGGGCAAACTTAGTGGAAACAGGTCCGGCCTAACCAGCCATTCACATGCATTTATTTTTCCACTGTTTTCTCCTGGATCACAAACTTTGCCAAGTGCCAGCTCTGAGTGTTTCTCACTCATGCTCATCAATATACGAACACGTAGTGCACAATAAAGATGGTATCACAAATGAATGTGGAAAGAACAGATTGTTTATTAGATAATGTTTGGGAAATTGGCTCATTAAGTGGAGAAAAATAAACTTGGATCTCTACCTAATACCACATAGAAAGGTGGACTCCAGATGGTTTGAAAACTTAATGAAAAGTAAAATTATAAAGTCAATAAATGAAAATGTTAAAGACTATCATTGTTACTGAAAAACAACCAAGAATTTCTTAAACAAGATTTTTAAGTACTTAAGATTAAACAACAAACAGAGCTGGAAGAGTGATGTTTAATAGAGATATCATGAAAAAATGTAAGGGAAGAATGAGAAAACAGAGAAAGATTAACATTTTGCATATAGAGGTTATACTAAAATATACTAATAACTGAAAAGCAACTAGAAATAGAGCACTAAAAATAGGAAAATAAGCCAAGGGATAGGTAGTGGGTAGAAAAGGAAATTCACAAACTAAGAAAGATATGAAGATTTTTAAAAATATTTTGTAACATTTCACTTTGTAATCAAGTGAAAATAAATATCCGATATCATATTGACCTTATCACATACTAATGGTGAGTATTTGGGGTAATGGGGACGCAGAGTCCCTGGTGATCTACTGGTACAACCAGAGCACCTGGCTTGGTTGGTCAAATTAAGCATATGCACAACTAATGACCCAAGAATTATATCCTTAGTAAATATCTCCCAACTATTTTCAATTAAGTCCTTACATACAAGGAATTTCATTGACTAACCTTGTAACCCTGAGTTATTAAAATTCGATGTAGGTCTGTTATAGAATAGTAGTATTGGTTAGAGACAACTAGCTAGTCTACACTAATAATGGGGATAAGTCTTTAAAAGGTAATAGTAATAAAAAAAATGTAATAAATAGAATGAGGTATATGACATAATATTATGATAAAATGAAAATATGAGCACCCAAAACAATAATACGTACATGCCAAGCATGCATAAAGCAGAAACATTCACAGAAATCATTTTAGGATTGTTTATTTGGAAAGGGTGCGAAAGAAGAATGTGGGTAAGAATAGTATTCACAGGGAGAAGATTCAGATGAGACATTAGGGAAGGCCAAAAAACAGAATAATCTGACAAATTGAAACCTCTCCTCAGCCTTTACTTAAGTGTGCCTCACTTGTCTTTTGCCGCTTTCTAAGGTTTTTTTTTTTTTTTTTTCTGGCTGTATTTAAAGTTTAACTCAAGAGCAGCTGGCAGCTTTCCTGAATTGTATTCAGTGGAAACTTATGATCCCTTGTGACTTGGCTGGGGCTCCTAAGCTCCTTCATGTGACCTATGTAAATTCTCACAACCACCTAACACCAGAACACCAGTAAAAGATGGAAAATTGGGTGCACCTAGGAATCCAGTAAGTACTGAAGTAGCATACATAGAGGGGGAAACACATGCACCTGAACATGGATTCTGCAAACTGGATAGAAATAGCTTTAGGCCTTCAAAACAATATAATTATTAAATGTCATTGATCTGCTTTTCTAGATTAATATATCTTTCAACAGCAATAAATAAATCTGTTAAAAAAAGTGAGCGGACTCATAAAGAGTGTAAACAAATCATAACTGATGAAAAATAAATTCATAAAAACTACACACACATCTATTATGTACCCAAAATGATATTTAAAAATCATATTTCTAAGAGTTAGATAAATCAATGATGATTTCTAGAAGGAGAAAAAGATCCATTATCAATACCTAAGGAAAGTAAAGTCACTAAAATTATGGTGGAAAAATATTTTAGCATATGGAGTTAAACTTTCATATGGCTGAAAAATTGCATTCGGAATTCAATAGTGTCATTGGTTTGATGAATAAGGATTCAGAATGACTGAATCTTTGATCAAAAAATCAAACAGAATATGTTTTGATAGTCAAGAATATTGTACAGAGGAAAGTATTTTCTAAAATTCACCATCAAAATAAAACAAGGTTAAAAAAGAATAATATGATGTCTTTTGATTAAAGTGAAACGGAATATTGTCATAGGTTATGTCAACTGGTTATGTCTCTTTCCACACTGACCTCCAGTTATAATATCCCATACCTATGCTAATGATATGGGCATACAATTAAATGTTTACATTATTGAACATTTTAAAATTTCAAAATATTTGTCAATCAAATAAACATTAACTGACATTGTTTACAGCATGAATAAATTGGTCCTCTTTTCCCTCTTTATTGGTCATATGCTGTTTATTTCTATGTACTAATTGCTCCCTTTGAGCACCTAATTCTATGATTCCTTCTTCTTTTCCTTTTCTTTTTATAAGGATAATAAGGTCTAGTTTATAGTAAGGTATACATTACAAGTACAGTGTGAATGAGAAGCAGGGTTTTATAGGATTTTGTCTTCTGTTTTTAATCTAGTTTAAATTCATTTCAAAACTACAGAGCAAGATAAAGAACAGGAAAAAAAAGTCTATTTATCCTTCATCTTAGATACTTCATTCAAAATGTGAAACTTATCTCAGTAATGTAACTTCTATTTAAATTATAATACACACTCTTAAATTTGGCCCTTTGGTATAATTTAATCCAGAACATTTCTTTCTAAATTGTCCAGGCTGGTTTCAAACATGAGACACTTCTGCCTTAGGCTCCAGGGTTGCTGGGATTATAGGCAAGCACCACTGTTCTTCAATTCTTATATATGAATTACATAATTTTGAAGAATATAAAAATGTATTTTTAGAACATTTTTAGTTTCTGTTTATCTCTATCTCCTCTTGATTATGTTTTAATTATGCCTTTGGGGCAAAAATATCACAGGAATACTACCATATTATTATCACTGCTTTCTAAGAAGTTCCTGTGATGTCAATGAGTTCCATCATTAGTGATGTTTGATTTAAATACTTGAGGTAGCTTCAGAAAGGATTCTCTTTCCTTTTATGAAGTTTTTTTTTTCTTTTACAATTTTTATGAAGTTATTTTATATATTGGAAAGATAAATGGAGACTAGGTTGATATTTTATTTCTCATCCAATTTCAAGTTAAGATTTTTAGCAACAATTAATGTAACACAACAAAAGATAATTTTATGGTAGTTGTCAAGAGTGAATTTGTATTTCAAAATTTCTTCTATATTTGTTATTAGGCATATTATTATAAACTTAGAAAAATTTTTGAATTCCCTTCTACCTTATAGAGTGGATATATTATTTTAAACTACCACCAAATATATCTAATGATATTTTTAAACGGAATATTTTCTGCAGAATATATTTTAATACCAATATTTAGATGTCTATTCTCATGAACATATTTACTCCAATTACACATTTCTAAAATATGTGTTTAATAATGTTTTAAACTTTTTGATAACACTTACTGAAATTTCACTTCCAGGAGCACAGATAAGTCCTTTAGTGATTGAAAAATGAATAATAGCACAACAAATTTATGAGCTGAATTCATGAATGAACACATCATAATTAAATCTGTATACTTCTGTAATCACTGAAATATTTGCAGAAAGCTGGTTTTTCTGTTTCTATCATGAATTTTATCCCTGTCATTGTCTCTTTCACCACATATCTGATGGAACAACTAATGATCCAAAGGAACTTACAGAATATTATTTAAAATAAATAATTACAATAAAGTAATAAGATGTTGATCTAATCTCATTTTTAAAATAGTGTATTAAAATTTATCCTTTTTATTTCTAGTCATAATTTCTTTTTACCTCATTCTTTCTTTTTATGGTCTATTAGAGCATTACATAATGCTGTATTGAAAAAGTTCTATTTCTTCAAATATTTACCTGAGCCCTAACTAATTGATTTATTGTTGTGTTAAGAATACCCATTGTTCTTGATGAAGCATGAACTAATAAACTTATTGTTCTATAATTGTTAAAGTTTTGATGATGCTTTAAAAATCTTTAAATTCGTTTTACATAATTAACATATATATGTTTATTTCTGTTTTCTCATCAAACATCACAAATTTAGCATAACAGGAAAGCCATTAAAATAAAAGAGGAGAAGAAGTAGATACTACTAAATTTCTCATAAAATAACATTTGTAATGTAAAATATTCTATGTAATACTGTACATTTTTGTCTTTCAAACCTTGGCATATTACTAAATAAGGAAATAGCCACTAGTATATACCTTCTACTAATGAAGATGTATATAAAATTAATTAATACTTTATTATTACACTTTTTCTAGTAATTTATCCACAACATTAATAAATGTAGTGAATTAAATATCAATATACTAAAAATGATGTTCTGGTCCTATGCTTTTTAAACTAGAATTGATTTGTTACCTATTATAGATATTTTGTGACTTCATTTATTTTTTTTTAATTTAAAAGTCATGAAGGTAGAAAAAAACATTCCTATGAAACTTTATCTCTACATTAGAACAAACACCTGTATAGAATGAAGCATATAGAAGAACTTTGCTAGGTGTATAATACATATTAGTCTTACCATGACAGCCAGAAAACAATCTCTATCTTTTAATTAAGAAAAAATAACCCTGTATTTTTAAAACAAAGAAAACATGTAATCTTAAAAACTGTCAGTCAGTGACTTTTAATTTTCACAACAATCAAAATTAATTTAGGCATTATACTTGAAATAATGACAGGTATTATATATCTTATAATAATAAGATACCAAATATTCTAACCTTAGCCTTTATTAGGATAAGCTAACAAGACAGTATTTAAGAAAGGAGATGTAAAGAAAAAGGATATAAAATTTGTTTGATATTCATATCATATCCTGAAAATAAGTAATGTAAATTATGAGAACCCATATCTCATACCACTGTTTCCCTGTGTACTTCTGTAGTGTACAATGTAGCTCTCATAAATTAGTTTTACACAGTAGAAACAAAACATAAACGAGTCAAACTAATACAAAAGGCTTTACATTTCAATAAACAAATTGCAATGTGAGCAAACTAATGAAGACCAACAACACCTGTTTGGTTCATTCATATTGACACCATAGTGTCACAGTAGTATTATACATAACAATCTTAAAATTATAAAAAAATTTTATTATTATATTTGAGATCTTTATATATCACATCACAATTAAACATCTAAATTATTTAATTATCCCTAAATGGACATATTTCCTGCTAATAATTTTAGTTTCCCTCTAATATAACACATTTCTAAATTGTTACATTTTTAAAGGGAAAATGAAATAGGGTGAGTGGGGATATCTGGGATATTTAATATATTTTGTAAAAGCTTATATGAATTTGAAAGAAAATACGTGAGACACAAAGATTACTGAAAATGACTCCAGTGTTTTGTGATGCATGAGAATGGAAAAACTAAAGATGAAAATTATAAAAATTAGTCACATGGAGAATTCTTATTGAAAAAAATATTTCTCTATTAAACTGATCTCAGAATAACAAATTGTGAAAAAAATTTATAACAATGTATGATAATGTATGTAAAGTGATAAGTGATTTGTGATTTTCATAAAATAATGGAAGGACCTTTTACCCTGTAAAATATAATGAGCCCTCTATATAGGTTTTTAAATTTTATTTTTACCTGATACATACACAAAAACATTAAAAATTGTACATATTAATTAGGTAACATATTATTTAAATCAGGTAAAACATATTTATCTCTTCAAACGTTTGTCATCTCCTCTTACTGAAACTTTCAAAATCTCTAAGACAATTTTAAGGAATGAATAACTTGAAATGGAGAAGAATATATTGTAAAAAGGGCATGCATCTGGATACACAAAGCATTCTAAAATGTACTATGAAATGAAGAAAAATAGCCTAATAATCTTTGATACATTGATTTTATTAAATATGTACAAAAGGAGATGCACATATATATATATATATATATATATATATATATATATGCACCTATGCAGTCATCCATATACATATATTTACATGACATGCATTTATGAATAAAGGTGATGATTAAAATGACTCAAAAACTCAAATAATTTTTGTGTTGACAAGGTTAACAAAACATTAGCATAACATTAAGATAATGCTGACAGAACATTGTCAGTTCCTACTCTAATATTCCTTCTAGTAATATGATAGCCCTTGCTCTATTCTATCATACATTTATCCACTTACTTAGTACTGATTTTTCATTTCTGAGAATATGAAAGAAGAAACTTGGTCTCTACACATTACCTAGATCATTCCTTCAAACCTCTTTGACTTAACAGCTCAGATCAAAGACATGCCTTAGGGTGACCATGTCAAGTATTAACAGGTGTTTCCTCTAGCAAGTGTGAAGGGAGAAATTTACACAGTGAACTAAGCACTGATTGTAGAAAAATAAAATCTTTTGAAAACTGAATAATTCCAAAAGATTTGCTTTCAGAAAATTTAAACACTAAAGTTTACCAGGGATTGAACTCAGGGGCACTTAACCACCGAGCCACATTCCCAGCTGAGGCTGGCTTTTAACTAACAATATTCCTGCCTCAGCTTCCTAGGTCGCTGGAATTACAGGTGTGCACCACCACACCTGGCCTAAACACTAAAGTTTTAATGCTAGATTTCTAAGTTATTGGTTGGCTTTTTACAAATCAGTTAAAAAATGTGAATGACAATCTTTTAAAAATTATATTCTTAAACACTTAAATGTAAACAAATATCTAACCTATTAATGGCATATAACCAAACAACAGGAATAAAGCAAAACATAGTATTATAGATTGAACACTGTTATATTTACCTTTAAATGATAGTTATACACAGAAAATGAAATAATATAGGTAAAATATTAAAAAATAATTAAAATAAAATTGTAAAGGTATTTTACCACTAAGAAGTGGACTTGTTAAAGTTTACTATTTATTTTTAAATTCATTTTATATTTGATGAATACCATATTAGTAATTTTAATGATAATTCAGACATGACTAAATTTTTAATACTTGAAGTCACACAGACCAATATTTTTTCAACAAACAATTTCAATTTTCAATCTATATTTTTGAAGAAAATTATAATAAAGAAAGCAACAAAAGACAGCAATGTATAAGAATATACTTGGAAATGGCACAGTGGCATATACCTATAGCTACTGTAGTGACTCAAGAACAAGAGGCAAAAGGAGTGCAAATTTTAAGCCAGCCCCAAAAACCTGTGTCAAATTACAAATAAAAAGAGGACTATTTCTCAGTGGTAAAACTCCCCTAGGTTCAAAGCCCAGTACCAAGAAACAAGCAAATAAACAACAACAACAAAAGACATACTTTGATAAAATTATCTGGTTGTGATAAAATAAAAATGCAGATAAACTTTCATTGAATGAAGTAAATTTTCCAACATTAAAAATGAACTTTTATGTATTTGCAAAAAGTTTACTAGTAGAATTCATTTTTTTGTATTGAAATACTGAAGTAATAGTTTGTTTAAAACACTTATGTTTAAAATATATTAAAATTACAATATTTATATTCACATTAAAATGTTAGACATCAACTAAAGCCATATGAGTAAGCAAAAACTTTCTTTATAAAATTTTGGTGGAGGGCATAAGCCTAAAGGATTTTATGATTTTATTTCTACTTTATACATGAGAGCTTTAATATTGGTTGACTGTTAACATTGAAAACATAAAAAAAAAACAGACTATTGTTTTAGAGACACTATTTTTACCCTACTCAATTTTTATTGCCATATTTTAACTGATGAAAATATTCAGGTTATCAAGTGGCTCTAAATTATATAATAGTGTGTTGTGTCTAATTTCCCAAATTTTTAACTTTATGATGGTTTCAAATGGAGCACCATACTTTGGAGCACTTGTGGGTCTGCATATAGGTCTGCATGTCTGCATATAGGTGTGTATGTATTTGCTTACCACTTGAAAAGTGATAGAATGTTGGAAGCATCCTTATATATCATTTTAATTGGGAAATTGACTCTCAAGATGAAAAGTTAATTTTCTCTTTATTAAAGCATTTATTCATTATGCATTCAACCACATTAAACTCAATGACTACAGGTTTACAGTCCATCCTGTGTTATCAATTCCATGAAGCTCTCTTTTGAAGGAAATTACTAGCCAGGTACATTAGCGCCCCACTGTAATCCCAGCGGCTGGGGAAGCTGAGGCAGCCTCCGAAATTTAGGCACTAAACAACTCAGTGAGACCCTGTCTCAAAATAAAAACTAGAAAGGGCTGGGGATGTTGATCAGTGGTCAAGAATCCCTGAGTTCAATCCTGTACAAAAAAAAAAGAAAGAAAAGAAAATCTTACCCTATACTTAAAACTAGAAAATTTACATTTTTGTTTATTCTGCTAAAGATAATCATTAAGTTAAATAATTGGAAAAATGAAGTGAGAATCATTTCTTTAAAAAAAAATGAGCTCCTGAGAGAGGCCAACTAAGTAAGGTATAATAAACAACTGTTCAGGGACTTGGCACTTTAGAGATGATTTATCCAAGAAGAGTTTGTGTATAACCTTATAGAGAAGATTTGCCACAGATAGGTGAAAAAAGAACATTCAAATAACTAAAGAGAAAATAGGAAGTGAGGAATAAAGACAGCAAATGTGGAGAACTCTTATCAAGAACTTTGTCAGTGTATTCTGTAATGTCAAAAAATAAACTTTAATATTAAGAAAGCAGAGACTGTATCTTAATCTTGATACTTAATAGCTGTACGATTGATTTGGAAAGTCACAAAATATTTCAGGTTCAGATTTCTCCATATGCAACTAATGGTGAGATTATCTATCTCATAGGGGCGTAGCAGGTATAACAGGAAATTATCTATTAAAAATAATTAGGACACTGTTTATCACATTGTAATTACATAATGAAAGGAGTGTATAAAACGAAATAAATAAATGCAATATGAAGAAATAGGTATTTAAAATATATTAAACAAAATAATTTTAACAATGAAAAGCATATAAAATTAATTTATAAGTTTATTGGAACGATTTAATCATATTGAAATTATTGGAAACATTTTAATTTGTTTAACTTTATGAAGATAAAATCATAAAACAAAGAAACAACTGCTTATTTTAGATAAGGAAATCTAAGAAATTTTTAACCTCATGAAAAGTTATTATTTTCTAATTAAAAAAATGGAAAAATTATATATATGTATATATATATATACATACATACATATATACATACATATATATACCCAAGCATATATATATATGTACATATATATGAATATATATACACATACATGCCAAGCAATTGCTCTACAGCTGAGCAACATCCAAAGTTTGCAAAACTAATTATTTGTTAATATTAAATATTAATAAGTTTGATCAACATAAATAACTCTTCCTGAGTTTCTCTAATTCTATGAAGATTCGCGTTTAACAAAAATCAATACAATTATTATTGCCAGAAATAACCTTAAAGCCACTGTCTCTTGTACTTTCATTTTGCAATCAATTACTATTACTACTATAAACTTTGGTGTTACTTGGACTTCAATGAAAAAAATTATGACAATCCTTAAAAACACTTTTGCAATATGTTTATACACATTTATATCTGTTTTTTTTAAATTTTGTTATGTAATATCCAATTTAAAAACATGAAGATCAAGTTGCATCACCATTAAACAGTAAACTTTTCATGTTTTTAGCAACTTAGGTTACATGCATGAAACACAATATTGCTCATCACTTGATTCTAATTTAGTACAAAAAAAATCTTTGTTTTCCATTATTTTTGTCAAATTTATATGATTTTTTTCTTGTCTTTGCACATTCACACAATGTTTTCATAACATTTGAGTTTTTATTTTGTTGTGTATCCTTACATATATATTACTTTTATACTCTTTAAAATAATTTTAACTTAATAATTATTACTTCACTCTGAAAGGCATGAGAAATCAATATGTAAGATCCCACAGTAGTTTTTTATGTATTCAAATCATGCCTAGGTGAAGATTAAAAATGAATATTTAGTAATAATCTGATAATTTGAAATAAATAAGACTGTTTTAGAAGTGACAATTTTACTTTTTCTACAATGGAAAAAATGAAAGTCTTAAAATTTTATATTAATGTTAATAAATTTGTATTAATCTTTATACTATAATGATAGCACATGTATTTACAGTAAAATTCCATTAATTTCCTATGTTCACATATAAATAAATGACTGTTATAAATAATTAGCTTTTTAATTTTATTACTAGAACTAATATATTTTTTATTACAAATACTGAAAACTGGAGGTGTTAATTTTTAATAAAAAGCTTGGATTTTTCTGCAGGACTATTGAAGGACAAAATAAATCATGAGGATAATGTGATTAAAATGAGAAACTGGTATTTTCTTTTATGTGCATTAATCTAGCATTAATGCAATTTTTCAGTGTATTATTCATCAAAAAATGATACAACAGTTGTCCAGGTGATTCCAAAACAAGTGAAAAATTGTAAATAAGGTGGATGCACCTCTTCTCTGAAAACTTATGAATGATTACTTTCCTGTAGCTTCAGAACATCAAATTTCAGTTAAACTATGATTAATTGATTCAGGATGGCTCTTGTTGAGTAATTACATCCAAGAAGGATCTGTCAATACCATTTTCTTTCCATTGTCACATTAAATCAAATATAATGGGTACAGGTGTGCTGAGAGGTATATGGAATAATGCCAAGGAGTGAAAAATTCAGATAAAAATATATGTGATGGTGAACTAAAAATAATATGATAAGAGTGATTTGTGGCCTTCAGAATGGTTAAAAACAAATCAAACACATCTGTTAATGATTTAAGTGTTCCACTTAGTGCACTGAAAATATTCCCTAGACATATTCATAAGATAAAGGGTCATGAGGCATATGCAAGGTCACAGAGTAATATTGAAATTGGTACCAAATGAACTAAAACTTCAAAAATCTAGTGTGTCATCAAAGAGAACAAAGTTAATAGAAACTGTTCAATTATTGAAAAGTTAATGTATCTTTCAACTGGAATTTCTCATATCCTAAAACCGCAGTTCTTAAAATAAAAATGCTTGTATTTGTAAACTATTTAAGTACAATGTTCTAGTAATTCAGTCAATATTTGTGTGTTGCTAAGAATTAAAAATTGTCACTTAAAATAATTTAAAGATGAAAAATATATGCTGAAAACCTTCAATATGAAATAATATTTCCCAACTCAGACAGAAGTATGTCTTCAAAACTAAGCAAGTCAAGTCAGAAATGAATAAAATAATGGATTTTACAATATAGAATACTATATATACAAATTCTGAATATTACTTATGAAGTTTGTGGAAAAGCCCAGAATAAATAAGAAAATATTTTCTATGGTAAAGTATATGTTTAATTCAATTTGCAGTATCCTAAATCTCAATTTGTTGCCTAAAGATAAATCTAGTATGTGTGGATGATATCTTTATCTAATTACAATAAATTAATGTCTTAGTATGAAATAAACTACATGCCAAGTGCAGAATCATGCATTAGGTTCTAGTCCTAAAAGGATTTTTAGATTTATCAGCATAAATTATAATTTTGTTTTATCTTTAATTTACCTCTGTTTCAAGTGAAACAGCTCAAATGATAGTACTCAGTTTATATACACAATAAGTTAATTTATAGACTTGATCTACATGGTACTAATAGATAAGTTTATTAAACAAGTTCATGTTATGTAGAATTATAATTTTAATAATAGCACTGCCATCAAAATATTTGAGATTGCTGGAAACTCTTTACTGATAGAAGATCTGGAAAAAGTGATCCACATGTTTCAAAAGAAAGGCAATAGCTAGAAAAAACAAATGTTTCTTCATCATTTCTTATTTTCACCCAGAGATATATTTAAGTGACATATCATTTATCATTGCCCATGTGATGATGCTTAAAATTATAGGTGTTAAAAAGTAAGTTGAATATTTCTAATACAGCTATTCCTTAATGTCCATGAAGGGTTGGTTCAATGAGCCCTGACTCCCACCGCCCCAAAAAATCCATGAATGCTAAAGTAAAATGGCATAATTCTAGTATATAACATGTCTACAACGTCTCTTGTACTTAGAATCATTACTTATAATAGCTTGTTCTTAGGTATTTCGGAAGAATAAGTATCAACATTTTTAGTGCATATGTAATTATTAAAAATTTGTTTTATTTTTGATTGTTCAAATTTGCAGATGCAGAACCTGGGTATATGGAGACTGACTGTATTTGTTTTTCTAATAAAAATGGAAATACAAAAGAAAAACTCTGAGGTAATGCATTTAAAATATTTTGTGGAAGTAATAGCCTCCCTACCTGTTTAATATGTCAACAACTCAACTTGATTAATTTAGGTTACCTACATTATAGGAATATTCATTTACAGCATGAGCTCATATTATTAATACTAATTTTTTGGTTTGTTGTCATTTTATCACAGAATAAATACATATGCTGATGAAACAATAATAATAATAAAAGATTCATTCTCCAACGTGGCCTGCCTGGAATGGAATAAGTAAACCTCAGAGATATGGACGGGCTGGAAACAAGAGGCTGAAAAAGTAATACCAAGAAACAAAGCAAAAGACACAGAAAATATTTACATTGAAATCAGGGGCTTAATTGGGGGAAAGGATCTGATGGGTCTGATTCGAATAAAGGAAAAAAGCCCGATAATGCTTTATTTATAGGGAAACACACCAAATTTTTTTTTTTTTTTTTTTTTTTTTTTTTTGTGAGGAAGGGTTCTTCAAAGGTAAATAAGAACAAAGGAGCTGTGGGGAATTATCCTGGTTGAGGACTTATCACTTGAGCAGTAATTTGTCTTCCTCCCGGCAGCAGGCGCCTCCAGGATATGTAGGTGTACTGGTATCCCCCAAAGTTAGGAGGCATCTAAGTTCATATACAGCTCATAAATCCCATTCCCCGCCCGAATTCGCCTTATTACCATGCGCTACCTGCAAATGGGCGTGTCTTTCAGCACTGTTGTATTGAAAGAAATCCAAAAGAGCACTCTAACTGTTCAAGGCTATGGAGTTCAAAGTGATAATTTATTTGCCGCTCCCCACAATTCATCACCTCCAAATCTTTACTTTTATCTATAGCTAAAATTAAAAATATAGTAATGCCTAAAGTGTCAAGGATTATATAAAGTGCAGTTAATTTCAAAATGATGCTCACTCTTAGACAAAAAAATCTGCTAGATAGTCAAATGCCATGTAAGTATTTTAATGTGATTTACGAATTGTGCATTTCTTTGCATCATATAATAAATTTAAAAAATACCAAACTTTGAAAACCATGAAAATAACCTTTAATAAAAACAGTCATACCTGCAAGAAAATGAAATGTATAATTCAATAGTTGTAACAAATAATTAAACATGGAAGAGTTATAAAACAAAAGTTTATCTAAAGTAATAAATTTGGGTTAAATATTATTAATTATGTGTATTTCAAATGTCTCTATTGTATATAAATATTCAGATAAAATGATGGACACTAGATTGATAGATATCTACATATTTTAGTATTTCCCAGTGTTCATTCTTGACTATTGATCATTCTGACAGAATTAGCAGCAATGAATTTTGACAAAATTCAAGGAGAACATGATGGCAAATCTCATGTGTGCCTTATTAAAATATGAAGTTAGAGGAATTTTTATAGATGCTCACTTTTTCTTATTTATTGTTTAATTTATGTTAGAAAAAAAAGTATCTCTTCAAATAAAATCATGTAAAATTAGGTTGTAAAAAATCTCTGAACATGCCTAAACATGATGCATAATAAATTTGTTTGATTCTGTCCTTCTTCCTAACATTGATAAAACGAAACATGTTGTTTAAAGTATTAGATTTTATTTTTTTGATTCCTTAAAAATATTAAGCTGGTACCTAAAAACATTCAAATTGCACATATTAAGAGAGTTCCTTTTAATGTTTGATACATGTGTACATTGTGTAGTATTCACAATGTATCTACCTTTTCACACATATCATGGTGAAACTATCTTGTAGTTTCATGATATATGCAATACATTTTTTAACCTCTTGTTCCTAACAATAATTTAGTACAATTGATTAAACTTTCCCCATCCTCCATTCATATTCTCCATACTCTGATAACCACCATTATATTCTTACCTTCCATGAGATCACCTTTTTTAAGTTCCACATATGTGGTACTTGTCTTTTTTGATTGGTTTATGTAACATAATTTTGCCAGTCCTATCCAAGTTGCTACAAATGATAGGATTTTCATTATTTTTTATGACTGAACAGTATTCAATTGTGTATAGATAGCATATTTCTATCTATTCATTATGTATTCAACACTTTGCTTCCATTATTTGACTATTATGCATATTGTTGAAATTAATATGGGTGTACAGATTTTTTTATGATATTCTGATTGTATTTCCTTTTATTATATATCCATTAGTGAGATGAAGATGTGCAGTAGTTTCATATTTAATTTTTTGAGAAACCTCCATACTATTTTACATAATGTCTGCACTTACATTCCCACCAACAGTATGCAAATATCTTCCTTTCTCAACATTTTATAAACACTTTTAATGTATTTTAATTTCATTAATAACCATTCTTACTGGGATGAGGTGCTATCTATTTGTTTTTTAGGGGGTGTCCCTGTTGATTATTGATGTGAACAATTTTTCATATATCTGTTGGATATTAATTTTTTAAAAAAATTATACTTAGGTCTATCATTCTTTTTAAAGCAATTTTATTTTCACCTATGTAGTTTTGGGACTTCATTAGATATTGTCAGATATAGTTGGCAAAACCGTTTTTCCATTTCACAGGTTTTCTTATCATACTGTTGATTCTATCCTTTAATATGTGCAAACTTTTAAATTTAAGGTAATATTGTTTGTCAAATTTTATTTATGTTTCCAGTGTTCGGAAGGTATTTTTGCAAAATAAAACCTTGGTATTTTACCATGTCCAGAGGTGTTCCTTTATGTTTTCTTCTAGTAGTTTCATCTTAATTAAATTTTCAATCTTAATCCACTTTAACCAGTTTTTGATAACTGGTGAGAGAATAATCTAGTATCCTTCTACCATATGTGGATATGACACGACATTTCTCAAATGCCTATTTTAACACCTTTGTCAAAAAATATTTCTTTTAATTAGGTATGGAGCTCAGTAGTACAGCACCTGTCTAGTATTTACACATTTCTGGATTTAATTATCAATCTATATATTATCAGCACTTGGTTAAAAAGGTAAGCAAATAAAATATAAGTTAAAATTTAAAAATTATATTTACTTATGTATGTTAAAACCACATGAGTACTGAAAACGCAACTGGCAATTTTATTTCTATTTGTAAATTCAAAAGAAATCTAGAGTAGGGATTGCATCAGAAATTTATGTTTAATTATAGATTCAATCATTATTGCTGTTTTCCAAACATAGATGTTGTCAAAGGGACAAACTTTTCCTGTTTTCACATTTCATATTATACTCTGGATCCTCTTGTCTCAACCTCCTGAGCCACTGGGAGTACAGGCATGTGACAACACATCTGGCTAAGGCACAAGATTTTTGAGAAAATATCTAATATTGGGGAATTACAATTAGTCAATTAAAAGAAGGAGAAATTCACAAAACATATATCCAAATAACAGTATTTAAGAGTTAGAAATTAAATGCCAACTAAAGAAATTATGTTTATTTTTTACATTTACATAAATTCATGCATATACTTCCAAATCTATGTTTATACACCCAAATTAGATTTATACATAATCTTCTATGAGACTTGTGAATATCTTTTAGACTACACTTACAGATTTAAAGTATTTGATTTTAATTTTATGATAGTATATATACTAAATAAATCATTGATTTATTTGAAGTCTGTTATGGAAAATGACACATAAAATCTCATGAGGATTTACTAAGATTACAAATTGTGAATTTAAAAAAAATTAAAATTTAGTTGAATTAGACACTTTTCCTTTCTTCCAAATTACATAGTGTGAACAAGCATCCTTAAGAGAATTCACAATTATCAAACTACTTGAATTCTTCTTTGTTATTTGAAGATTCTACTATTTCAAAAAATATACTTCATGATGAAAAAGTTTTCATCCTGGTAAAATTGTTGTATAAGTGATCCACCATTGCATCACAGAGTATAAATAACTTAGCATGACAAAGCATTATATCATTTATATAATGATACTTTAATATAGATTTTATTATTGAAAATTTCAAATAATATTGTATAGACAGACATTTTCTTAAGAAGTGATTTAATAAATACAAAACTCTTCAGTGCGTTGGTGGTAAAAAAAATATTTTCTTCAGCAGCATGTGATGTGCGGTTTGTTGTACTTTAATCAGATAGCTTTCACAATGAAAAATTGTCTTATCTTTTCAATTTGTAGCCCCTTGTACTTTAATCATTTAGAATTGAATGATCTTGTAATGCTGATATAATCTTCTAAGAAATCAGAGGATATTTAAGACACATTAATCTGATTCATAAGTGTAATTTGATTTTTCAAGATATGTCAAATGAAATTGGTTTAAAGGTTGTTTTCTTTATAGTAGCTCAAATGTTTCCAGTGCTACTATCTAAGTGCCAATACACAAAATATGAGATATGAAAGATTATTCAGTTTTGTATTTCCAAAGTAAAAATACCTATGGCTTAAGAGAAAAATAGGAATTGGTATCCTGAAGTATTTTAAAATGCTACTATTTGGGTTTTATATATTTTATTTGTAGGAAGTATTTTATTTATCTAATAGATCATGACTTTGAAAAACTATAGGAAAACTTTCCCTAAACTTAAGAGTAAATTTTATTTATTAATTTAAATTCATGTATTTGGAAACTACAGTATCATTCTTTTATTTTATGCATACTGTATTATATTTTATATATTATAGTTCCACTTTTCATCATTATTTTTCTTTTAAACATTTATTATCCCACTCATTTCAAAATTTTGCACAAATATTATAGCTAACGCAAATCAGATTTTATGAAATAATTATCAAATAAATATTACCAAACACTATTTTTAAAATGCACACTTCTTTGTAGTTTACAGTTACCTAATAAATTTTTCTTATATACATTTAAATGTGCAAAGAAAATAATTTCACTTTTCTAATGTAAAAAAATCAATTCACATTTTATTCTGAGACACTTATACAAGAAAAAGAAAGTGAATTAATTTATTTTCTCCTGCTTAGAATCATTTATTTTAAAAATCACAAATTGATATTTAAAAATTTGTAAAACATAATTGTCAATTAGATTCAGTTAGTTTTTTTTTGTTGTTGTTGTTTGTTTGTTTGTTTTTTAATCAGTGCTGGGGATTGAATTGCATGCTTAGCAGGTGACATACCAGGGAGCTACTACTTCAATCTCTGCGCATGCTTTGAAAACCAACAACAGGAAAATTTTAGTTACTTGAACAAAAAGTTTTAACTGTCACTCACATTACATATTTACCAAGTATGATCTCTGATGCATGTCCTCAGTGTAGCACCCAAGCTAGTAGACATGTCCTTGTGGTAGTCAACTTTGGATCACTCTGACCAGAATACCTGACAAAAACAACTTAGAGGAAGGAAAGTATATTTTAGTTTACCTTTTTAAAGGTTTAGTCTATAAGTCCTCCAAGTCCTCCTGATCTGGGTCCGAGGTGAGGCAGAACATCATAGCAGAATGTAATGGTGGAGGGGAGCTGTTTACCTGATGGTTGCCACAAAGCAGAGAGAGGAAGGGGCCATAAGGAAGGTAACCCCTATCTGAGCACATTCCCAGCAACCCACCTTCATCCAGCCATACCTCAGAAGCCCAGAGTTAGCACCTAGCCCAGTGGTTCACTGAAACTATAATGGACAAAATAGGTTGCAGTTCTCATAATCAAATATTTCACCTCTGAACTTTCCTGCATTAACACAGGAGCTTTTGAGGACACTATATATCCTAACCATAACAACCCAACACACACTGCCAGTTGGATGTTGCAGGTTTCCACAGAGGAGAGAGAGCTCTCTAAAAGAGAGTTTTGCCAATCATTCACTGGCTTTCAAAAATTATTGTCTTTTCAGTAAAAATTCATAAAATATGGTACCAAAAGTTTGTTGCCTGACCAGCAACATCAGAACAACTTATTAACTTATTAGAAATTTAGTTTCTATTCCTCTCAGTTATTCTAGAATTGAAACCTAGAAATCTATTTCAAGAAGCCCTTTGTAGATTCTGAGGAATAATGAAATTTGAGAAACACTGAACTTGGCAAACCTTGACTAAATTTAACATCAAAGAAGTGGGGATATACAATATACTGCCAGATATTCTGAAAAGAATAAAAGACATTTAATGACCAGCAATAGTGACACTTCATGAGTTGAAATATGTAAAAATACTGATTATTGCCCAGTCCTAGCCCACTCCTTTTATAACCATTATTATGAGTGTATGTTCGTTGCACACCTATTAAAAGTAAAATCTTGTCTTAAAAGACACAATACACACTTACTTAGTACTCACATTTAAAATAAATTTGAAGAGACAGTTATTTTACCCAGATTGATGAGTAGCAGCATGAAATAGTTATTGTTAATTGACTACACAGACTTTTCCATGAGGTAATTCAAGCTGGTCGGCTGAGGCTTTACATTGAGGGTTCTAGGATCAATGTCAGATATATTATTAAAGAATGCTCAGATCAATCCAATTAAGAATGTTCATATGGGTAGGGAGAAAGAAGGATATATGTGACATGACTGCTTTTCCTGGTTAATCAAAATCTGAAGCAATTTATGAGAAGAAATTGGATTTATTAAAGTGAAAAGTGAAGAGATAACAATCATAATAGGCAGTTTTCCTAAGGACACACTATACTGTTCTTGTAGGAAAAAAAAAAAAAAGAATTTCAGAAATTATGACAGGTGAGAGACCACTCACAGAGTGCCATGAGTTCTTATGTGGCTCCATTTTTCCATTATGTGATTTGTTATTAGGCCTGCTTTTTTCTTACCATACAAAAAAATAAAGTCTGTTTTTTTTTTCCTTGAAAGTACTTAGATTCTTATATGTACGAAAACATATGATAATATGTATACCTTGTTACTTTATCATTATGTGCATGTGAAACTTTTTGACCCTTTTTAATTTTATTTTTAGATGATTAATTCCGCTGAGCAAAATTTCATGAAATATCCCTTTACCTAGTAAAAAATGTTTTCTTATCATCCATATTATGAATTTGATCTGATTTGATTTTATCACTTGACTTTGATCATTGTGAACATTAGTCACTTGATGTTAGTTATTTTATTTTTGAATGCTTGGATTAGCTTCAAATATTTAGTAATCTATATGATTATGCAATACTTATTTTCATATTGTAAATAACAAATAGGTATTAAATTTATATTTTTTCCTCAGAATAAATTTGTGAATTTCATACAAATCAGAGAAGGTGGGTAACTTTCAGTGATTAGAGTTTCTAATGATATTAAGCTAATAAGACCCAAGTTATGTTTGGGTTATAATTTTACATTTTTAGCTTGAGTACCCAACCAGAAAATTGAAAACAAAACATTTATGTCTATAACAAATGCCTAATAATGTCAAAAAGTAGAAGAAGAAAAGATCAAAATAAAGACAAATGTAGAGATATAACAGAATCTACTAGGTGAAGTTTAAGAGAAGCTATAAATCATTTCTAATTAACATTAACTTACTTTTTTTTACTGAAATCATCAAATATTTTGAATTTAAAAACATGGAATTCTATAGAAATAGCTTAAAATTTCCTGTCTTTTTTATTAATAACACTTTTAAAAATGTAATTGATAAAAATTGAGTATATTTACCATGTACATATTGTTTTGAAATCATACACAATTTGTAATGGCTCAGTTGTGCTAATTAACGTAAGTAATAATCTTTTTTTGTGTGTGTGTGTGTGTGGTGAGAATAATTAATATCTACTCCTTAGTCATTTTCAAGAATATAATACATTATTATGAAATACAGTCACAATTCTTTAACAAAATAACCAGATTATTTTTTCCTATCAATCAAATGGAAATTTTGTATCTTTTGAGCAATGCCTCTTCCATATTTCCCCTCCCCCTTTCTTAGCCCTGATATATACCACTCTAATATCTACTTCTATGAGTTCAGCTTTTTTTCTTTTTTACTCCACATGTAAGTGAAAGTATGTGATGTTTGTCAATCTATGCCTGGTTTATTTCACTTAACATGCCATCTTAGATTATGTATATTGTTTCAAATGGCAAAATAGAATAGTACTTCATTTTTGATTTATGCCACATTTTCTCTATTTATTCTCTAATTGGGAGACACAGTTTTTTCAATCTCTTGTCAAAGTGAATACTGCTGCAAAGAAAATGGCAGTGCATGTATCTCTTTAAAACACTTATCATTTCCTTTAGGTTTACTTATTGCCGCAGTCTGGCTGGGCACAAAATAACCGGACCACCACACCGCCTTGTAGATTCAAACAGCAACTCTTTATTCCCGACTCTCACCGGCACTCTACACGCACGTTCTGGGAAAATTCACCCTCCACCGGGCTCTGCGTACCAAAATACTCTCCTGCGAGAACTCAAGGGGAACTCAAGGAGCGGGCAGCGCCTGAGGCAGCAGGATACGCCTATTCCCAGCAGGATCAACCCTAAACACAGGTCTCCCCAAAACCCGGATCCACCCTGGTCCTTGAGCAGGGTCACCTTTCTCAAACATTCATGCAATGTCACTGCAAATGACCTGGGTCCAAGGCAAGCCCATTTCCACAATGGAGAGTCCTCCCTCTAAGCAACATTGGGTAGGCTGACAAGGAAATTGCCATGCATCATTCCTACTTGGCATATGGCTCTCAGCAACTTATAATAGTGGAATTGCTGGATTGTATAGTATATCTATTTTTATTTTAGATTTTGAGGAACTTCCATTATATTTTCTATAATGGCTGTATTAATGTATATTTACACCAACAATATATAGAGGATTCATTTTCTTCTACAATGTATGCTACACTTATTGTCTTTTGTTAGTCATTCTAGTGGAAATAAATTAACATCATGTTGAAGTATCTATTTGCATTTGTCTGGTAATTGATAATGTTGCACTTTTTTTTTCACATACCTGTTGGTCACTTGTATATCTTCTTTTGAGAAATGTGCATACAAATTCTTTGACCATTTTTAATTGAGTTATTTGAATTCCTTATATATTTTGAGTATTAATCCCATATGAGATATATGAATTGCAAATATTTTATCCCATTATGTAGATTGTTGCCTACATGATACTCACTTCACAGGTAAGGACAAACATAAAAGGAAAGCAGGGTAACTGGGAATGGTAGCATATACTTCTAACCCTAGCAACTCAGGAGGTTGAGACGAGAGAATAACCAGTTTAAGGCCAGCCTTAGCTTTTTTTTTTTTTTTTAAAGAAATCAATAAAATCAGCAAATCTTGAAAAAAATATTAAGAGAAAGAAAGGGAAGACTCACAATCAGAAATGAAAGAGGATTCATTACAACTGACATTATAGAAAACCAAAGGATCATAAAAGACTGCCATGAACAACTATGTAGCAATAAACTTAATAACCTAGAAATAATTGATAAATTCCTAGAACATACAGCCTTCCAAGAAAGAATCATGACGCAATAGATAATCTGAACATAACTCTAGGAGACTGAGTCATTAATAAATAGTCTGCTATCAAAGAAAAATCCAGATCATCAAAGTCTTCAATGCCAAATAATGAACTAATTTCAATTCTTAAACTTTTCAAAAAGTTGAAGAAAAAACTTCAAAACTCATTTTATTAAGCCAGAATTATTTTGATTCCAAAACCTGACAAGAACACTACAACAACAGAAAGTTCACAGTTCAGTATTCCTGATAAACAGAAAGGGGAAAAGCCCCCAACAAAATATTAACAAATTAAAACCAACAACAGAACAAAAGGATTATGTACCTTGATCAAGTGGGATTTATCCTGGGAAATTAAAGATTTTTTTTTTCACCTGGGCATCATACAAGATGAAGACTGAAATTCCACTATTATAGTGGAATTTTTGTGTTTGGTTTGTGTTTCATATGGTTGTTTGGGGTTTCATAGGATTGGTAGCAATTTTATGTTAATTTTGTGATGTGTACAGGTTCTTATTTCATATGGATAGTATAAACAGACATAAAATATATAATAAAACTTACTCGTTTTTTATTAACATTCTTTAAGCACACAGGATATACTAAAAACATTATAGTTGAACTTATGACATTTTGCAGAATAAAAGCAACCTTTAAATGTGTACATATCCCCCTATTAAAATTTTATTCATTAGGATGATCTAGTTATGAGTACATTATGTGATTTTTCTATACAAGGATAATTTAAATAATATTAGCTTTAACACTTCTTTTGTTCATTTGCTAGGGCTGCTCTATCAAAGAGCTACTACTGTCTTAATATAATTGCATATTATTATATTATACTTCTAGAAACTAAATTCTCAAATCAAAATGTCCTCCATACGGTTTCTTTCTGAGAGCTATGAGGAAGAATGTGTACCAAGCCTTTTTCCTAGCGGTCAGCATTTACCGAAAATCACTGGTTTATAGAGGCATTATACCTATGTCTTCTTGGATCTTCACATGATATTCCCCGTTTCAGTTTACGTGATGGACTTAATTCTTAATTATAAAAACATTAGTAATACTATATCAGGAGTCATTACAATATTCTAGCATTCCATTCCAACCCTACATTTATGTAACTTTATCATTTTTTTCCTTTCACTTACAATTTTGAAATCGAACTAATTACTGTACAGTGGAATCTCCTTGTTTTAACCTGTAGTTTAGATCTTTTCATATGCTTGTTTACCATCTTCTTTGCTGAGGTATTTGTTAATGTCTTTTGTCCATTTTTGAAATGAATTGTTTGTTTTCTTATTGTTGAGTCTTAGAAGTTACTTTTCATATTTTAGATAATATTCTTATATCAAATGTGTTTTTGCAAGCATTTTGTTCAATTCTGTGAATATTCTCATTCTTTCCAGAGGAGAATTTAATTTCATAAAAAGAAGAATTTAATTTTAAAAAGTCCATCTTATCAATTATTTTGAGCAAAGTGTTTTCCATGTTGGATCTGAAAAGTCATTGTCAAACACAAGATTATCTATCTAGATTTCTCCTATGTTATCTTATAGAAGTTGATTTTTTTTGTGTGTGTGTTTCATAGTTAAGTCTGTGGTCCATTTTGAGTTATGATTATTTGTTTTTTTTCTGAAAGGTGTTAGGTCTATGTCTAGATTGAATTTTTGCATGTGGATGTCCACTTGTTCTACTACCGCTTGTTGAAAAATATTCTTTTAACTTGGTTGGATCGTCTTTGCTCCTTTATCAAAGTTCTATTAGCTATTATTTTGGTGCATTCTATGTTTCTATTCCTTTCATTATTTATTGTCTATTCTTTCTCAAATAGTACCATGCCTTGGTTACTGAAGCTTTAAGGTGAATAGTGAAGTCTGGTAGTGTCAGTCTTCTTCAATGATCTATGTTCACTTTCTCTTTTTTACATGTCCTTCCCTGTCCCAGTTTTATGCCTTGGAGAGCTCAGAGTAATTTTTTTAAAAATGAAACAATATAGTATAAGCTGTCCAATAGAAATCTTTCAACGAGTGTCTTTTCTTTTAGGATAAAATGTGAAATTAACTCAATAATCTAATTTTGAGTTGCATTACCTGATTCCTGCCTTTATTTTCAGCTTTGTAGACACTCACTTCACCCTTATTTTTATGTCACTCTGACTTCTTTCACTTTTTGGACTATGATAAGATCTTTCCTCTCTCTGGTTCTTTACATTTGCTCTTTTAAATCTCTAATATTTTTTTTCTCCCCCCTCTGAGCCTGACCGTCTCCTAATCATCCATAACACAATGCTATAAAAGATTTTTCTACACTGTGGAAATATGTTTAAGGTTTTTTTTTTGTTTGTTTTTACTCTTGCCCTGATCACTAAGATTGATGAAAGTGTTCACTAAGCTTCAAAGCATATATAAGGCAAAATATTGGTGAGAACTTAGAAGTATAATTTAATAAATTGATACAATATTTTTGAAAAAAGGAAAGAAATACTGAAAATTACAGACCTTATATCTTTAATTTCCACTAACCATTTTTTCATAATTTGGTAACTGCACTGCCATTCTACTAATATCCTGTCATCCAAATGTCAATCTTTTCTTTAATAAAACCATTATAATGGGGGCCTGGGTTGTGGTAGAGTGCTTGCCTAGCATGCATGAGGCACTGGGTTTGATCCCTGGCACCACGTAAAAGTAAACAAACAAAATAAAGGTATTGTGTCCATCTACAACTAAAAGAAAGTTAAAAAAAAACACAGAATATAGGTCATGACAAAACATAAGACAGTTTATTTGACCTTGTTCAAAGTACTCCACTGATTCCTATCTCACTCGGAATAAAATCCAAGGATCCCACTAAATGGCCTGCCTTACTTTTCTAATGTCAACTCCCTCTTTCTCTTTCCACTGCAGCAACCTTAGCTTCTTTTCCAGTCATCAAGCTTCAAGAATGCCACTTACAGGCTGCTTTCAGCCCAACTGTAATTGCTTTCCCCCTATCATACAATGTTTCAGGTATCTACAAGTTTTGTTCCTTCATCAATATCAACTCATTGTTCAAATGGTAATCTGATTTGTATTGCCTTTGCTTGCCACATGACCTGACCTTTTGAGATTCTGTATATGGGTTTTCAGGTGTATAGTTGCATGAATCAGTTGTAAGCTTTTAGTTTATAAGGATGACACAAGTCATAAATTTATCAATATTTGATAGTGTGAAGAATAAAGTATGTGTATTTCAGTTCATATTTTTTGTCTAAAAGAAGCTGGAAAAATAATAGAAAAAAACTAGCTGCTTAGCCAATTAGTGAATGTATTATTTTAATAAATTGGCCAAAAAATAGAGAAATACAGAAAAAAAACCTCTTGATTTAGTACACATTTTCCAATATTCTGTTTACATTGTAAAAATAATCAGTAGTAAAATTATGATTATAAATTTTGTTAAATGTTTTCTATATGTTTTAATACTTTGGAGAAATGGCTGTGTTTTAGGATATGTTTTAAATCTCAATTATAGGCAATCACTCTTTAACTTGTTAGAATCCCTTCAGTCATCCTAATGCTGTGATGTAGTATTGTTTATAGAGCATTTAAAACAATGATTACAGGAAAAGATAACATAAATTAAGTTAGCCATTTTAGCCAAGTAGTCTTAAAGGTAATCTTTTTTACTTAGGGAGAAACACGCACATACATACACTCAATAAAGAATTATACATCTGTAGTGTTAGCTTTGTTAAGAAAAGAAAATTGATGATGCTAAAAGGTCTATTTTCTGAAATATTAACTTGTAATAAACAATTTATTACAGTTATAACAGAAGTTATGTCTGTATCTATGCATGAAATTTCAAAATTAATTCTACTATAGCTTGTGTGTCTACTGCAATTGCTGGTCATTCATGTTGAGTATAACTGACAGAAGTTCATGGGCCTAATGTTTGAGTTTAGGGTAAAATTTAGTACTGACCAATATACAAGTTGTTAGTACAATTTAGATTTTTGCTTTGTATGTCCTTTGTACTTAGGGAAGGAAGAAAAATGAAGAATGTAAAGGTTTAGAAATAGAAATAGAAAAAGAATGAAGAGGAAAGGAAGTAAAAGAAGGATAGTGTGGTAATAATGAAATAAGAAAAAGGGAAGGAAAATCAAAAGATAAATGTTATATAATTGTATATATTTGTGAATGAATGAGTATTCAATAATATTATATAATAATATATTTTTTAATATCAGTAATAGAGAAAATAATAATAATAAAATTTAAAAAAAAACAACTTTGAAACTACTCTCTAGCACCAGCCTTCTCTATTTTGGAAAGATCTAAATTATGTAGACAAGATATCATTTTGTTATTGCAGATAGATTTCTGTTCCAGGTGGGTATTGTGTAATATGTTCTCATGTGTACATTTTTCTGTGCCTGTGTAAACAGGGAGAATAAGCATTATTTTATGAGAGATTTGACTTGAAACCAGAAGGATGGGTTTATAAGTCAGTATCTCAGTCCCAATATTTTTCCTTGTTATCTATCCTTCAGGATCTGTTCTCCATCTCTTCCCTAATAGTTGTGCTTGAAAGGAATGAATGCTACCTGGTCCAGATTATAAGAAACTGTTTGTTATTATGTTATAGTTGACTAAGACCTCTCAAGGTAGCCTTGGCTTTTGTACGTGGTCTCTTATTTTTATTAGTTTGTTTTGGTACCCAGGATTGAACTCAGGGCACTCAATCTCTGAGCCACATCCTTAGTCCTATTTTGGATTTTATTTAGAGTCAGAGTCTCACTGAGTTTCTCAGTGCTTCATTTTGCTGAGGCTGGCTTTGAACTTGTGATCCTCCTTCTTCAGCCTCCCAAACCATTTGGATTACATCCAGCCCTGCTGTGTGTGGTCACTTAATAGACAGTTAACAGAAGTAGAAATACAACCACTCAACAAATATATGAAAAAAGAAATGTAAACTAAAATTACACTGAGATTCCACCTCACTCCAGTCAGAATGGCAATTATGGAGAATACAAGCAACGGTAAATGTTGGAGAGGAAGTGGGGAGAGAGGTACACTCATACACTGTCAGTTGGACTGCAAATTGATGCAACCACAATGGAAAGCAGTATGGAGATTCTTCAAAAAACTTGGAATGGAACTGTCATTTGACCCAGTTATCCCACTCCTCAGTTTATACCCAAGGGATACTACAGCACACTACAGTGACACAGCCACATCAATGTTTATAGCAGCTCAATTTACAACAACTAAATTATGGAACCAACCTAGGTGTCCTGAAATAAATGAATGGGTAAAAATGTTGTGGTTTTTGTACAAAATGGAATATTACTTCTAATTTTAGTTTTGAAATTTCATGCATAGATACAGACGTAACTTCTGTTACACCTGTAATAAATTGTTTACACTGAAATAAAGCTAATATTTCAGAAAGAATGGAATTATTACTGGTAAAGGGATGAAGCTGGCGAATAAGTGGAGCTAAATGAAACAAGCCAGTTCCAAAGAACCAAAGGCCTAATGTTTTCTCTGATATGCATATGCTAAATCACAATGTGGGTGACAGTTTAGGAAGAATAGAGGTACTTGAGATTATACAAAAGGAAGTGAAGAGAGGGGAGGAGGTATGAGGTTAAGAAGGATAATAAAATGAATCAGAGGTATGACCCTATGTGCATATATGATTACATGACTGGTATAATTCTTCATCATATACAACCGAAGAATGAGAAGTTATACTCCATTTATGTATGATGTGTCAGAATGCATTCTACTGTCAGGTATAACTAATTAAAACAAATAAAAAAATAAAGTAACATAAGCAAGTTAAAAAAAATGTCAGTTTTATATATTTGTTCAGTTCACATTCTGTATATAGTCCACAACCTGCTCTAACTTAAACTGCCACTATGAGATCTAAATCTTCTTCATTAAGTAGTTTGGCCAAGATGTATTTATGAACCTATAGAAACATAATCAAATAATTCCCTACCTTTATTTGTTAAGTGTACTTTATATACACCAATTAATTACCAGGGAATTATTTTCTCTTCTTTGGATTAAGGGACTTAATCTTAGGTAGCAATAACACAAACTAAGAAATTATATGGAGAATAATAGATTCCCTTTCCGCCTTACCTGTTCACACACAAAAAAATTAGGTTTGCACTTTTAAAATAGTCAAATTGATTCATGAAGCAAATGTATTTGGTAGTTATATGCTAGTTGTTTTGGCAAATTGGCCGGGATGAACAGAGAATACTAAAGTGGAGGGCGTAAGGCTAGAGAAGTCCATAGTTTAGAAGTGGGTCAGGTAAAAAGAAATGCTAGCAAGTTGGAAGGGCAAATTCAAGAGCTCTGATATTAAGAAGAAAAAACAAATATACAGAGTTTTCAGTGTATCAATGCATAATTAGCTGTGATCACAGGAAAAGAGATAAGCATGGTATGCTGAAATTGACATTTTTACACATAGTATAGAATTTATGTCTCACTGTATATAGTAAGTGCTTTCTCATTACAGATGAATAAATTGGAGTCAAGGATTTTCTCAAGTCTACTCTATAATCTTTAGCTTTCTGCTAGAATATCCAAATTTTGATGCCTAACCTCTTCTCTCTTCAATTATTTTTCACTTAGTCTACCCTCTTCTCTTTCACGGTTTTCCTACTTCAGTAGTAGAAAAAAGGAATGCTAAGATAATTACATACTTGACATCATAAAACATCATTATTATTTCTCTAGCATAAAACCCTTTCTTATGATGCTGTAATTTTCTTCTTCATCCTTGATCCCATGCCCTGTCCTCAATCCAGATACCTATTTTACTGTTTTTGATGACTTTTTAAGTGCATACATATTTTTAAAAATTTAGTCTTATTTCTGTGTATTTGAATGTTTGCATAAATTTATTGAATGCATTATGTTGTAGAGTGTC
>NW_025999968.1:29623654-29658654 GCF_001458135.2 Marmota marmota marmota | reverse complement strand
CCATTTCATTTTTTAGATGTACCACCTCCAAATTATTAGTCCATTAATTTATTTGATTAGTGAATTGTTCCAAGTTTTAGCAATTATGAAAAAAGATTCTGCTATGAATATATATGTACAGCTTTTATTGGTGACATTACCTTTCAATTCCTTGGAGTAAATTCCAAAGTGTGTGATTGCAAGACAGGGTTGTATGTTTAATTTCATAGACATTGCCAAACTGTCTGCCAAAGTTGCTATACCACTGTGTATTTCCACCAGAAATGAATAAGAGCCATTCTTGAACCAATCTTTACCAGCTCTTGATAGCGTCAGTATGCTATATATTTGCCATTTAGGAGCATTATTAATATGATTGTTAAATAATTGCAGTTACATAAATGCTGCTTTATTTGCATTTCCATGATTGTCTATTGTGTGGAACATCTGTAAATATGATTATTTTACATGTATGTATCTTTTTTTTTTGTGAGGCGTAGGTTAAAACATTTTACCCGTTTATAATAAGCATGTTTGATGTTTATTTCCTTTAGTGTTAATATTTGAGAATATTATTATTTTTAATAGCAGTTTTGCTAATCAAATATGACTTTTATAGTATTTTCTTCCAGTCTTTGCCTTGTTATTTCATTCTATTGACAGAGTCTTTAGCAAAATAGATGCTACTACTTTTTTTAAATGTGTTCTTGTTAGTTATATATGACTGTAGAATGTATTTTGGCAGATCATACATACATATACTATAACTTATTCTGTTTGGGATCCCACTCTTATGGTTGTACATCACGTGGAATTACCCTGATCACATATACAAATGTAAGACTAGGGAAATTTTGACCTATCAATTCTACTCTCTTATTGCCCTCTCCCTTCTCTTCCCTTAGTCTAATCCAACGAATTTCTATTATTCCCCTCCCTAACCTCCCTTGTTTGGGTTAGCATCCACAAATAATAGAGAACATTCAGCCTTTGGTTTTGGGGGATTGGTTTAGTTCACTTAGCAAGACATTCTCCAGTTACATTCATTTATCAGCATTAATCCAGTTACATTCATTTATCATTCCTTAATGCCATAATTCCATTCTTCTTTATGGCTGAGTAATATTTCATTGTGTGTACATACCATACTTTCTTTTTTATCCATCCATCTGTTGAAGGATGCCTAGGTTGTTTACATAGCTTGGGTATTGTGAGGTGAGTTGCTATAAATAGATGTGGCTATGACACTATAGTATACTGTTTTTAAGTCCTTTGGGTATAGACCGAGCAGTGAGATAACTGGTTCAAATGGTGGTTCCATTACAAGTTTTCTAAGGACTTTCCATACTGGTTGCACATATTTGTAGTCCTACCAACAATATATGAGAGTTATCCCCACATCCTCCCGAAATTCATTGTTCTACATGTATTCTTTATAATTGCCATTCTGACTGGGGTGAGACGGAATTTCAGGGTAGTTTTAATATGCATTTCTTTAATTGCTAGAGATGTTTAAAAATTTTTCATATACTTTTTGACCATTTGTATTTCTTCTTCTGTGAAGTTTTTGTTTAGTTCCTTTGTCCCTTTATTGATTGAGCTATTTATTTTTCTAGTGGTTAGTTTTTTTACTTCTTTGTATATCCTGGAAATTAGTGCCTTATCTGAGGTTCTGGTGGGGACCATTTTCTCTAATCTGTAGGATCTCTATACACATTCTTGATTGTTTTCTATGATATAAAGAAAGTTTTCAGTTTCATACCATCCCATTATTGATTCTTGATTTTATTTCTTGTGCTTTAGGAGTCTTGTTGAGGAATTTAGTTCCCAAATATACATGTTACAGAGTTGGGCCTAATTTTTCTTCTAGTAAGTGCAGGATCTGTGGTCACATGCCTAGTTGTTTGATCCAGTTAGAGTTGAGTTTTGTGCAGGGTGAGATACAAGGGTTCCATTTAATTCTACTACTTATAGATTTCCTGTTTTCCTAGCACCATTTGTTGAAGAGACTATTTTTTTACCCAAGGTATGTTTATTTTTCTTTTTTTTGGGGGGGGGGCGCGTTGTAGGGGGAGGGTCTGGGGATTGAAATCAGGGGCACTCAATTCCTGAGCCACATCCCCAGCCCTGTTTTTATTTTATTTAGAGACAGGGTCTCACTAAGTTGCTTAACATCTCATCATTGCTAAGGCTGGCCATCTTCCTGCCTCAACTTCCCAAGCTGTTTGGATTTTAGTTATGCGCCATGGCGCCCAGCTCCCATGTATGCTTCTGGTGTCTTTGTCTAGGATGAGACAACGGTATTTATGTGGGTGTGTCTCTGTGTCTTCTATTCTGTTCCACTGGTCTTCATGTCTGGTTTGATGCCAATACTATGCTGTTTTAATAGTTCTGTAGTATAATTTACGTTTTGTATTGTGATGGTTCCTATGTCAGTTATTTTGGGCTAAGGATTGCTTTGACTATTCTGGGCCTCTTATTTTTCCAAGTGAATTTAATAATTGATTTTTCTATTTCTGTAAACAACATCATTGGGATCTTTACAGGAATTGCATAAAATGTTTATAGAGTTTTTGGTGTACATTTTTATGATATTGATTCTGTCTATCCAGGAACATGGGATATCTTTCCATTTTCCGAGTTCTTGAATCTCACTCTTTAGTGTTCTATAGTTTTCATTATAGAGGTCTTTCACCTCTTTTGTTAGATTGATTCCCAAATGCATTTTGAGGCTATTTTAAAGGGAATAATTTTCCTGATTTCTACTTCAGCTAATATTTCCTTGGTTTGTAGAAATTAGATTGATTTGTTGGTGTTGATTTTAAACCCTGCTACTTGTTAAATTATTTTATGAGTTCTAGGAGCTTACTAGTAGAGCTTTCTGGGTCATTTAAATATAGAATCTGTCATTGGCAAATAGGGATATTTTGAGCTCTTCTTTTCCTATGTGTATTTCTTTAGGTTCTTTCTTTTGTCTGATTGCTCTGACTAGAGTTTTGAGGACTATTTTGAATAAGAGTAAAGAAAGAAGGCATCCCTATCTTATTCCAGTTTTTAGGGGAAATGCTTTCAGTTTCTCTTCATTTAGAATGATGTTGGCCACGGGGTTTGTGTATATGGCTTTTTATATAGTTTTTCTAGTTTGGGGGCATGAATGAATGCTGAAATTTGTGAAATGTTTCTTCTGTGTCTATTGAGATTTTCTTGTGATTCTTGTCTTTAAGCCTATTGATGTGGTGAGTTACACTTATTGATTTCCATATGTTCAGCTAACATTTTGTGCCTTGTCATTTCATTCTGTGGACAATGTCTTTAGCAGAGCATATATTTCTAATTTTATGAAGTTCATATCTCTATGTTTTTTTTTTCATGGAGCATGCCTGTGATTATCAAACATAAAGTCACACTCATTTTTCCTGTGTTGCCTCTTAAGATTTTTATAATTTTCTATCTTACATTTCAGACTTTGATTCATTTTAGGTGATAAAAATTGTTTGGGCAAAAATAATGATAACTTTTCCTCCAAACTAAAACTCTTAGGAAAAAAAAAAGAGAGAAAGAGAGAGAACAAGAATAAAGCAATTTGAATAACAATTAAAATAGTTCAGTACTGGAAAATGACTTGTGATTAAACCCCTAGTTTTCAATTTTGGCTGGAGAAAATTATGAATATCTCAGAAAGAATTTATCATATATTTGATTGACTGCCATATAGATACATGATTTGTGAAGAGTTAGAAGAACCAGTACTACTGCTCTATTATACAATGCTATTCCATTGACAAAAGTTTTTACCCTCTCATTAACAGTTAAAAAAAGGATATTTGAAGATAACATTAAGTATATGTAATTTTACTTTCATGTTTGACATTACAATTATACTCTGTGGGGGTCAAAACCCAATACATATATAATTCCCAATAAAAATATTGTTTTACACCTGTTTATTACTTTTCTTTATTGAAGGCAGATTTTTAGGCCCAAAGATATTAAAACAAAGATAAGCAATGTCGGATCTATCTAGGATTTCAGTGCTGTTCAGGAAAAACAAAATAAAATAATTTGTCCCTGCCAATATGTTATGGAAAAAATAGAAAAAAAGCATGATAGATTGTAATAAAGTGTTACTTCAGATGGAATACTTAGGGAAAACATTTCTATGGAGGTGACATTTGAATACAAATTTGAAAAAACGGAAATTTGCCAACCAATGGGATCACCTTGGGGACAGCCTTCCAAACAATGAAAAGACAAAATTCTTTACTCAAATGAGGAATAGGAATATGGGTAGTGTGGCCAAATTAAGTGTAACATTTGTATGAGAAAGTAGGAGTATGAACAGAGATTCCATTCTGTAAAAATTAGAAGACTATCTTAATGGAAGTTAAATTGTACTGGAAATGTAGTGGGAAGATATTAGAAGACATGAATCCAGTGAAGAAAAGATAAATCTTATGTTGCAAAGAAATGACCTATATTTTACAAATATTTATCACTTTGAACCAAAATTTAAAATTGTAGTGTAGATATGATGTGGCCATAGAGTAGAATTATAGCCTATGAAAAAATAAGGAAATAAATTTGAAATATATGCTAGAGTCTGAAAGCTCCCCATGTAATGATGAATTTGATAGAGGAGAACATGACTGAAGGACAGAATTAAGGGGAACTTGGAATTTGTATGAAGAAAATAAGTGGATATGAGGGTCTTTATGATATATAAGAAATAGAGAAGAGAATGAAATTGACACAGTTGAAAAGGGAAATCAGGAGAATTTTCCTGTGCGATTTCATAACAAAATTATTGTAATGATTAAGAGATGTGCAGTATAGAAAGCATGGAGTTTATGTGGACACATAACAAGTAAGTAATTATAAAATTAATGTGTTCTAATATCAATTATAGTTAAAAGCAATTTTAGTTATTATTACAGTTACAGTTTTTACATCTGCTTATTTTGGAAGGTCTCTACTTAAAGTCAATGCTTTTTTTTTTCAATCATATGATTGACAAAACTTTTTATTTCTTTAATTATTCATTGTTTTTAAAACATTTTATTAATTATTAGTTTTTCTGAAAATGTACTTGTTTTTTTAAAATTCAATGTCTCTCTTAGGGTAGTTTTTATTTTTATAATCCAATACTTCAGACTATGTAATTTATAAAGAATAAAGGTTTATTCAGCTCATAGTTGTGGAGGCTGGGAAGTCCAAGGTCAAGGGACTGAGTCTGCTAAAGGCCTCCTTGTTGGTAAGGCCTCTCTGTAGAGTCCTAGGCACTAGGCCTTCACATGCAAGGGGGTAAATGCAAGGGACAGAAATCAACTGACTTTAATAAAAGGCCCACTCTGGAGTGAAATCATTAACCTATTAATCCATGAATGTGTTAATGCACTAATCACCACAAGGCTTCACCCTCAGAAAGGCTCTGCAATGTTGGTGGTGACTTTCAAACCATGGTAATATCCCAATTAGTATTCTCCAAATCAAGTCTTAGGTCTTAAGTATACTCCTTGGTACTACAGATTCTAGTCTCTCTCTCGTGAGAGTTACACAAATATACACATTAACAGAGATATATAAGCATATGCTTATGTAATTTCAAAAATCACATTTCAAGGCTCAATTTTCTAGGTTCCTGTATTCTATATGTTTAAATTCCTTCTCCAACAAATAGAACCATTACTTTCCAACATCCTCAATATTCATACTTTTGCTCAGTCATAAAATAGGCAGTGACTTAAAAATTGTTGACCCATATTTAAAATAAGCCATATTGCTGAAGAATAAAATCAAATTAGCAATAATTATAGTTTAACTTTTTCTGTATTTTACTTTTAATTTTTTCCCCATTCATATTTAGGCTGTGTAGGGAGGACTGAAACACTATTTTCTGAAGTTACTTACTTTAATTTTGGCCCATTAAAATGTCCATAGTCAATTTGCTTTCAGTCTCTTTTTCCCCAGTCATTAAGTATCCTTTGTAAATATTGAATATTAATCGTCTGTCTGACATACGTTGCTAATATCTTGTTTATATTTTAAAATGTCTTCAGATCATTCCTGATGGTTTTCACATATGAAATTTATGTGTGTGTACAGTGTTATTTTATCAATTTTATCAGTCTTTATTGTTGTAGAATATTGAGTCATAGTGAAAAATATTTTCCTACATTCATGTTAAAGATAATTCACCTATGTTAGTGTTCTAAAAATCACATTTTAAAAAATATTTAAATTTATGGCTCTCATTTAGAACTTATTTTCAGATACAGGTCAATTTGTATCTCTATTTTACCAGTCTGTCTATCTCAGAACCATTTATGAAAGTTTCCTTTAACCAAATGATTTGCAATGGCAGTTTTACATATGTGAAATTTCTGGGTATACTTGCAACTATTTCTGTATTTCACATTTTATCTCATTGTGTCTATTCCTGTACCAAAATGATAATGTTTAGACTATAGGAACATTAAATATATTCTAGCTTGTGATATATTTAGTCACACTTGTATATTTTCTCTTTCTTTGTTATTAACAATTTTTAATGTTTTTTATCTATGATAACTAGTTTCAACTTATCAAGGTCCATAAAATTGCAGATATTTTTAATGAAATTATTTTAAATCTATAAATTAGCTTATAACTTACATTTTTGTAATGTTGAGTGTCCTGCAAAAGAGAATATTATTCTGTTGAATTCTACTTGTGTTCCTTTTGAGAATTTCATTAAGTTTTCAACTTATATGTTTTGTGTATTTGGTCAATTTTATTTTTATTATTTTTTTCTCCAACTACATTTTTCTATTTCTCTATAATTATATATTCTAAGTAGTTATTTTGATGTAAAGAAAGGTGTAGTTCTCTGTATACTTATTTTATATTCTGCTATATTACAAATGTTTTGTTCTTTGAAAAATTGAACATATTTTAAGTACCATTTTGATTTGTTCTACCATTAATATATCATATACAACTTTTTAAAAAATGTTTGCATTTTGATGGTTTCTAATTATTTTGCTGTCCTTGAGTTCTATTTTAATAACATTGTATTCAACAGTCTGTCATTTGACACATAAACTGGTAGAAGGAGATAGAGATTAGATGATATTTTAGATAATTCTTTTAATTTGAAAAATTTTTAAAAAACTGAAAAAATATTTTAATACCCAGCAGTAAATGTAAACACAATAAAAATGCATGAAGTATTTTAAATGTGAATACAATTTCTTGGAAATCACATTAAAAATGTAAGGTTTTGTGCTCTACACCATACTGAATTAAGCACTTTCAAAGAACATTTTAAAATATAAGGTTCTTGAAGATGGAGAGGTGGTTTGAGGAAGATCATTGCTCAAAGGAAGGAGATAATATTGCACCAGTGAGTTCAAGTACCACGCTACTTGTGAAATGGGAAAATCAGCTATCATTGATGTAGAGAGAAAAGGAAACCATTATCTCCTGTCATAATTATTCCAGAAACTGGAAAATACCATATACATTTGAGACTTGATAAGATAGTTTCTCTTCATGTAGTAAGACTGAACATACTACATACCCACATTGTGGTAAGGATACTGCCTCACTGTAACTCCTCTGTATGTTGGGACTGAAACAGCAAGACAAATCCAAGATCCATTATCTAATCCAGAAACTAACCATATTTTCTAAATAAGCACTGATTTGGGAATGTGTCAAGAATTCAACTATATAATAAAATCATCTTATTATTGATTGTTATTAATATGAATTGAGGGTGGCATAGTATTACATAATTCTTAAGGCTGACTATAAGCTGATAATTCCTGCTGTTAGTTCTCACCCATTTTTATGTATTATATTGAATTGCAGGTTGTATGCAGGACCCTAGTTTGACAATGTTTTATAAGTAGAATTCACTATTAGAATACATTCAGTAAGAGTTATAAATAAAAATCTCATATTTCTTTGTAATAAAGGGATTGGGATGCAAAAAACAATTATGAAGTGTATTAAATTAACCTCAGTAATTGATAACAGAGTGATTTTACTTTCATAGTAAGATAATCATAGTGAGATGTATATAGATGATTGTATTTTTATAAAAAAATATGGCACTGAAATTGAGTAAAACTGCTAATTTAGTTTATTATAGATGATTATAGGTCAAGGGTCTGAACAACTGCAGGGTAGCAGAATACACCACCTGAAATATGCCATTTTGAAATAAAGCATTTGGAAACTGAAGACAACTGAAAAAATTCCACAATGGGAAACAAAATAGACTTGATAAAAGTACTAAGTTCTAGTGTATTGGAATAGATGATTTTTTCAGAATTTGTCTAGGAATCTGGAAATCTTTTTTCCTTTGTCCTGTCATTCACTTTAAATGTGTTATTCTTTTGTTAAGATATGGTATATGTCCAACTTCTTATTAATTATCTATCTCTTAGAGGTACCCATCCCTCTGTGCTCACGTGTAAGCATAATGCATACACTAATAAACTTGTTTGTTAATCTATTTTTAATACTTTCATTTAGAGGGTGTCTGTCGGAAATCCAAAATGGGAAGAAAAAAAAATATTTTCTTCTTTTACTTGAGCTAGTTTATTCAAATTGAGCAAATCACTTAATCATTTTAGCCCTGTTGTTTTATCAGCAATAGGTAAATCATAAAAATCTCCCTTGATGAGTTCCCACATCAACTGTGGGGACAAGTTAAGATGGCATCTACAAAGGCTCTTAGAAAATAAAATTCTAATAAAAAATCATATATCCTTGTAATTGTAAATATTAACATTCCCTCATAAATATCTAAATTTAATATTATTCCTTTTATAAAGCCACATTATGCAGTTTTTAGGATTATTTTTCAGCTTTCTTTTAATATTTTACCAATATTTCCCAATGAACATAGAGGGAGAATATTTTCCTTATTATAATTAAAAATTACGTACAAACATATAAACACAGACATACCTTTCTCTGACATACAAGTTTACTTTTTTAAAACAACACAGTTTTCTGACACAATTATCCATATCTAGGAATTTTTTGTTTTGTTTTCCTTCTTCATAGTCACCCGAATAACCAGGTGTTCCAGCCTTGGAAGTATATTAGACAACTATAAGTCAATTAAAAAGATCATGCTATACTACATGTACACTCCAGACAGACATTACAAGTTTTAAGATTCAATAAATTTATTTGCAAAAAAAAACCCAACAATTTGTTTGCTGCATTTACTTCCATGGTGTAATAAAACCTTCCATTATGGTTATTAATCAAGGTAGATGATGCATTGTTCCACTATCACTACTTTGACATACAGAAGATTCCATATTCATTTAACTGTAAGAGGTTATTTTCAGATCAGCAGGTCTAGGTGTCTGTCCTTCTTTAGTTGCAAACAGATACTGTGACTTGGTGAAAGACAATCACTTTGAAACTGTTTTCTTTTAGATAAAACAAGAAAATCAGCAAATGATTTATTATCCTTTCTCCTTTCAATATTTTACAATGTTATAGAGCATTAACAGTTTTGAATTCAAATCCTTTCCTTAGCCCTGGATTTCCTGAGGAAAGATAGAGTATGCTACAATGCAGCTTAGAGTGACAAATAGTTGTGTATTCCTCAACATACACAAGGTCACAGAGCTCTTCTATATATCCTCAAGAGAGGGGGACTGGAAAGAAAAAAAAATAAAACTTGAGAACTAGACTTTTGGTTTTCCAACAAGGAAAGAACTATATAGCTTTGAGAAAGGAATAGTGGAAAGAATTCAAGTCAAAAATGTGAAAAGCATCCATCCATTTTATATAACTCTGTGCCAACTGTTATTGGCAAACATTTAAAATTCATTGTCTACTAGAAAAGGCTATAGAAATCAACGTTGAACCTAAGAAGAATTACAGACAAGAAGATTGATTGCACCTAAAAACTTATCCAGGTCATTTCGGATAGCACACAAAAATTTCCATATAACATGACTTCTTGACTTCATTTGCTGGGATTCATTTCTTTTCTTCAATGTAGGACTTACGAAAAAATTATCTTACCCATGAAAACATTATGAAAGATTTAAAATGCAAGTTGATCTTTATAAATGCATGATGCCACTCCCAAACTGAAAAAAATTTCCATTGGAGATGCCAAAGTAGAAGTGAGTATGATTTTCTTTTTGTTTTTAGAGAAAGAGGTACCATGATTATCTAAATACCTCTAATAGGAAGTAATGTGATTACTCCTAAATATGAACATTTCATAGAGTTCAAGAATATTACCCTGCATTGGTGTTAAATCAAAAATATCCTAAGCAGTGATGTTCAATCTAAATCAAATTGTCCCAAAATAGAGTTCTCAGATAAAAAGACAAAAAGGCCAGCAGTTAGGAAGCAAAGTATATAAAAAAAAGATAGAGGGAGGAATTTTGGAAAGTCTCTAGACTTTAAAGGAAGGAAGTGAAGTATGTTTTTTATTCCTCACTGTTCTTGAAAATAATTTAATCTGTAAAAATAGATACAAAGTAATATCTGTAATTGTTAATTTTTTTTTCTTTTTTTGTGGCACTGGGAATTTAATCTGAGCTATATCCACTGAGTTACATCCACAGACCTTTTTATTTTATTTTAGTTTTTTTAGTTTAGGCACAGAGCCTGTCTAAGTTGTCCAGGCTGGCCTTGAACTGGTGATCATCTTGCCTCAGCATCCTGAGTACCTGGGACAACAGAGATGTTCCACCATGCCAACGCATTGTGTGTGTAAATTTTTGGTGAATAGTTAATGTAAAAGTGCAAAGTTGTCATTTTGTTCTTCATGGCACATAAAGGGGCAACATTATTTTAAAGATATGTTTCAATACAGAACAAGAAACTAAAATCATTTTTTACAAAATATTTAGAAAATGTTATATTTTCACTACTTTAAAGCATTGTTTCAAACTTTAATTTTAAACATGAACCTGTATTGGTTTACTATTTCTATTTTGTAAACTCATTACAAACCAGCATGAAAAAAACCTGAATTTCAAAAACAGGAATAATGTTAAATTAGATCTTATGAATTCTTCATGAGATCAAATTTAATGTAATTATTTTTAGAATTATTAGTTAGTAAATAAATTTCTTAGGATTTTCTGAGGTTTAAATATGACAAAACAACAGCTCTGCATGTTTCTTTTTAATCAAAGATTTTTATATGACTGTAGCAACTTAAAACTGAATTGTACATTTTCCATTATTAATAAATTTGAACTATTAGAGTGTCAGCTTTCAAGAAATGCAATGATATAATTATCTAATTGTTATTCTTTTAAGTATTTACTAAAACACAAAGGAACTGTAAATATAGAAGGGAATTATTTGCATATCCCTACTACAAAAATGCAATAATTTGAGATACTTATCTGTAAATTTTTATAATGGAGAATCTAAAATTAGGTCTAAGAATTCAAAATACGCTTTCCTTTTTTTATAGATCCTTAACATCCAAGGAAATTTCATATTATTAATTCATGTGTAATAGGCATGTACATGGTTGTTAAAACATTTTCTATAAAATACCTAAAATGATACTATATTTATAGTCATTGCCCATATTATTTACTGGTAATTAAATAGATTAATAGTGGTTATTTTGTATTATCACTACCTCAAGGCACAAAGAATGAAGAATGTGTATCTAAAGTTTTCAGAATTTTTTTCATTAAAAATTTTACACTTGAGTTAAAACTCAAGATTCAAGTCAAGATATGATTTGTGTACAATTTCATGATGTTCTCAAGAGAATTTTGCTTGTATTTAAATGTTATAGAGCTTGGTTTTCCATCTTCTCTTTCATATTTAATAAGAATTCAATTCTAACATAATAGATTATAACTTCAAAGAATTAAATGTTATATCATCTACTAACCAATAATTATATTTATTTCTTGAATTGTCCTTCTAAGTTTGAATCAGAAGACCAATGAAGTATATATTTTACTAAGAATGAAAGTATTCAACACTGGAATTGTGCATGTTATTCTAAATGAGGTTATTTCTAAAACGTGCTCAATTGTAGTTTGAATCAACTGCATGCTGTTGGTTATATATTACTATTTGTAAGATTAGAATATGAAATATTTAAAATCATTATGTGACTTACACAGTATGAAAGTCAAACTCAAAACAGTTCATTGAACATTTGTTCATAAAATAATATTATGTCACTCAAAATCTCTATTTAAACTTCAGGTTGATATTAGAGCAAACTGTAAACTAAAGGTAATTTTACATCTGTAAATGAGATTGTAATCTTAAATGAACTTGTACACACACAAGTGTGTGTATGTGTGTGTGTGTATGTGTGTGTATGAGAGAGAGAGAGGAATTGGCAAGATGTTAATTTTAACCCCCAAATGTACTGTAGGTCAAAATCGGAAAGATCCGTCAGCAGAAAAATAACATCCCTTTATCTCTCCTACAAATAGAGACTGGTACTAATACCCTGGTGCTGCTATTATATAAATAATTGAACCATGGCTCTATTATTTGAAGTTTACATCAGATGTTTTTTCTTTGTTGTGTTATAGATCTATGTAAAAGTAATTACAGGTAGAAGTGAAAATTGTAGCCTAAATAAAGGACATATAATAATGGTCAAGGGAAGCTTTCATTTGTGATCTTTGACCATTGTTCTATTCAACATACTTATATACATTGTTACAATTAAATTGTTGTTCAGTAATATTAAGCCTAATATTGAAACATGATTGAGTGATTATATATCAAATCTATCTCAGTTTGGACTGATATGATAGAACTACCAAGTACACGGCTTTAAACAGTAAAGAAAACAATGTATTCTTTCCTATTTTATATCAAATACAAGAAAAAAATGAGATAATACAAGTTCATCTAATGAGCATATTTGTAAATCATATTTTGATTTTAAAATAGTAGCTGATAATTTCATTAATGTTATGAATTAAAAATACACAACATAAGACTTACCTATAACTGTGCTTAAACAATCAATCAAAAATAAAAGGAGAGCTGTGATTGTGGCTCAGCTGTAGAGTGCTCGTCTAGCACATGCAAGACCCTGGGTTCCATCCTCAGCACCATATAAAAATAAATAAATAAAATAAAAGCATTGTGTCCAACTACAACTGAAAACATAAATAGATAGATAGATAGATAGATAAATAAATAAAAGGAGGGGAGAGATTTTTCTTAACTCTAATACTGAAAAAAATCTCAAATTAATTTGAAGGAATCAAATAGTTGATTCTATATAAAATTAGAAAATATAATTATTTATCTTCATATAAAGTTACTTTCAATCATTACTTTTTTGTAATCTGCCATGTATTTTTAGGATTTTGAAAAGTTTTGATAATATTGCATGTTGTATTGAAACTCATACTCTGCTCACAGCAATTGCCAAAACATGTTGACTACTTTGTCATTAAGCATAGGGACCATGTTTTCAAAAGCAAAGCAAATTATATATATAAAGATTTAATTAAGAAAATTAATTTTTATTTCTTTGTTTTCCTCCCCTTATAACATGTACCATTCAAAATATTGGAAAAAAATCATTTACCATTGCTTTATCATCTGTTCAATTTAAACAAATCCATTAACTAGGTCCTTACATTTTTCTCTTTATAGGTTTCCCTATAGAAATATCTGGGAAGTGTGATGAGTATTTTCAATACCTATATATTAGGTACTTCACTAACAGCATTGTTGTTTCTCTTGTTGGTTTTTCAATATTTGGTATGTTAAATATAAGTATCCTTCTTTTTTATTATAGACACATTTCATCTTAGTAATTAAAAAATACTTTAGTACATGTTTTGTGTAACACATTTCATATTCTAATATCAAAAATAAAATAGAGTCGATGATGAGGTGAGATGCAGAGATTGAAAATGATAGTACAATGCAGTTTAAAATAAACATTATGCTATATAAATCTATATAATTTTAAAGATTTTAGACTTTAGCAAACTTTATTTTCCATGATGATTACCTTTTTTTCCAGAGAATACATGTTAATTAACTAGTTTTCTAGAAATTGAGACAAATGAAAGCAAACTGTCATAACAATATTATAAAATATGTGCCTCTTATTTACTGCTAGAGTTTTATAAAATATTATTTTGTTTATCAGTATAAAATATATTTAGTTGTCTACCGCATCAAAGAATATATTTGCTTCTCTAACTTAAACATATAGCAATTTAATATTATGGTCATATTTCAAATTTACTTTCACAAATGTGATTAAAATATTTTATTAAAGTTTATTCTTCTTGCATGTATTTATGATTTTAATAAAAGACATTAATTACTGATAATTAACATTATTCTCATATTCTTATATATGACTAACAGATGTAAATATTTCCAATAAATGTAATTATATTTTTAATATAATATAGTCAAAGGTTAAGCTAGTGTGTAATTTTGAATAATACTACAAATACCTCCAATTTATATTATTTTGATTATTTCTAATTACATACGTGATCTCTGAATATATTCACACTTCATTGCAAGATGGCTGGACTTTCTAAGAATCCCAAATGTGTTTTGCAAATTCCATTTTACAATTTCTTTCATTTATTACATATCAATAAAGATTTTCATTTTAATGTGCCAAAGTTTGATTTAAGGACTATAATAATACGTAAACAACATTTTGGAACTTCAATTATTTCACCTGAGATATGTGTATATAACAAAAGAAAAAAAATTACTTACATAAAAGGCGTGACATTTGGGACAAAAACAGAGTTTCAAAATGAAGCTTGTTTTAACATTATGCATTCAAAAACATTTCTTGTTCTATAAAAGATTTTTTTAAACGAGATTAATGAATTAGTATTCTCTAGAGAAATAGAACCCATAGAATATACATAGTTATGAAAGAGAATTTATTAGATTGACTCACATAGCTAGAGATATCCACTTTCACTGTTTGCATATTGGAAAGCAAGGCAAACCCCAAACTGCTTAATGAAGAAGCCAGAAACCTCAGAATGAGAGAGGTCAGTGATTCAGCCCCAGCCTTAGGCCACAGTCCTTAAAGTCCCTAAATCCATTGTTGCAAGTCTGCTTTCAAAGGACTGAAGAGCCTTGAGTCAGTGTCCATAGCTGACTCCAGCAGGGAAAAAAAAAAAAAATAGAAGGATAGAAAACTAGTGACAGCTTCCTTCCCACTTCTGTTTTACTACATCTGGGTCCCCAAGCTCTTGAAATGTGCTACCCACATTCAGAAAGGGTCTTCTTCTCTCAGTTCATTGCCCTGCGTGCCAGACTTCTTTGGAAATAACTTTACAGACATACCCAAAATATACTTACACAATTCTTCAGGTATACTTTAATCTATGAAAATTTACAAACAAAATTACCCAGCATAATTATTTTATCCAAAATCCAGAAAATACAGTGATTTTAACAATCTTGGAAACATATGTATTATGAAAAGAATATCATAAGCTAGATTTTTAAAAATGTAGACACTAGTTAAAATTAATCTAGAACATTTGGATTCTGAAACTAAATTACATGTTTGCTACATGAAATAAAAACTTAGTGAGTTATAAATATTCTTCTTGTACTTTGTGACCAAATGTGATGTATCTGAGTGTCACAGTTGTAAGACCACTGACTAGAAGTAAGAAAGTTTTAGGACTAGATTCTCAAATTGAAACCTTATGTTAAAAATCATCTTTATTTAACATGGTTCAACCAACTCCTCCTTTACTTAAGTACTTAAATTCTAAGAATATAGATTATATTGCCATGGTTCATTTCTCAAACATGTATCTCATCATTTCTACATAAAATTTTAAATAACTGTGGGGTATCTTTTGTCCTAAATGTATTGAAATCTATTAATTTCTTAACTGTTGCATAAAACTAGAAAAAAATAGCTCTTACTTCCTATTACATATTTCAATGTAGGAAATTTTTAATTCATTTTAACTGACCCAATAGTAGTACATATTAATGGGGTATAGTGTGATATTTTGATATATGTATACAATGTATAATGATCAAATCAAAGTAATTAACATGACTATTATGTCAAGCACGCATCACTTTTTTGTGTGTTGGGAATAATTAAAATCTTTTCTTCCAGTTATTTCAAATATATTGTAAATTTTTAACTATAGTCAATTAACTAAGGTATAGAAAACTAAAACTTGATCCTTCTATCAAACTGTATTTTTGCATCCATTAATTCAGTCTTTCATATGCCTTATTTATTCCTACTTTTCCTAGTGTATGGTAAGCATGATTTTATGCTAAACATCCATGAGATCAACTCTTTAGCTTCCAAGTTAAAGTCAAAACATGTGGTATTTGATATTCTATTTCTTGTTTCTTTAACTTAACATGATCCAGGCTGATCCATGTTGCATCAAATGACAAGATTTCATTCGTTCTATGAATAATATTCTGTTGCACATATATCATATTTTCTTTATCATTTACTAGTCAATGAACAACAAGGTTGATTCCGAATCATGACTCTTGTAAATGGTGCTACAATGAACTTGGAAGAGAAGGAACTTCTCTGCAGACTGATTTCTTTTATTTTAGGTATGTGCCAGTAAGGGATTGTTGAATCATATGCTACTTCTATTTTCAGTTTTTTGAGGAATTTTCATACTGTTTTCCATTATAGCTGTACTAATTTACACCCCTTCAGTATATAAGGGTTTCCTTTCTCCTCATGCTCATTTACACTTTTTTTTAAATAAAAGTCATTCTATGTAAGTAGAAATATCCCCTTGTGGCATTTCCTTGGTGATAAGTGATTTTGAGCATTTATTTCATAAACTTGAGTATTTATGTGTCTTCTGCTCAACATATCCTTTTAGATTATTTTCTATTTTTAATAGAATTACTTGAGGTTTGTTTTCTGCTTATTTGTTCGATGTAATTATATATTTTGTATATAAATTTCTTGCCAGAAAAATGGGTTTGCAAATATTTTATTCATATTTGTGTTATTCTGTTGATTGATTTCTTTATTGTTCAGAATGTTTTTGTTTGATATAGTCTTATCAATGATGTAAGCAATTTTGAGGGTAAAAGTCATTTAATTCTGACTAAAGATCAGTGTATAAACCAAAACCAATGTGCTCCACTAGAACACAAAAATTCACTACTATTTCACTGTTACATATTCAAAAGCAAGTGACTCTGGATGGCAACAATTATCACTAATCATATAATATACAAAATTATAATATAATTGAAGTTACCTGAGATGCCCCATGAATTTTCATCATAAAAGAGTTTCATATCAGAGAGAGAGTGGTAATTTGCATGAGATGGGCAGTGTTACTTCCTTAAAAATACTTTTCAGAAATTTAGTAAACCTAAGTAAAGACTGGAGGGCAGACAGACATGATTAGTTTAAGTTACTGCAATCCATAAATATGATAGTGACACGCCATCTAAAAGAGCATCAAAATAACAAAAAAAAGATCAGTAATTTTTAACAAGCAGTCATATATTTTGAAATGAAGTAGAGAAACAGAAAAAAAATCTAGTCAAAGAAGCTACTACTACAAATAACTTTATACTCTAAGACGATGTCAAAACATTTCAGAATGAAGCTACTTGAAGTAGAGGGGCTTTAATTATTCGAATTTTACTTGTTATAATTGCATTTTTTCACTTTTTCCATAAGAAGCATACTTATTTTCTCATATTTTTTTAATCTTCTTTATTCTGAAAATGAAAAATCTGTTGTCCTACTTACCAAGCTAAATAAAGTCATCTATGATTTGTGGGTCAAAAAGGGGGAGGTTTATTATTATCTCTTGCTCAAGCACTTTCACCTCCCTTGGCACTTGATTCATTAGATACTTGTATGGCCTTGGAAATTACTTTCAAACCTTTCAAAGTTAATTGAGCTCTGAACTAAGGTCCAAAGCACCTGTACTTTTCTCCTTTACTTAAATAAAATATAAATCAGTGAGTCAAATAGGTTTCTATATTGCCAAGAAGCTTTGAAATTTGCTATAAAATTGTCACACTATATATTAAAATAGAATTATATCTTCCTTTATTCAAAAACATATTTTATCCAATGTTTGATTTATACTCCTATTCTTTAAATTATATCACTTATTTTTAATTAATTTCATATCTTGACCAAATCAACTAACCTAATCAACTAAGTATATAACTAAATTTAATTTAACAAACATATAAATAAAAAGAGAAGGCAAACAAAAGTATGATGGGTGCATAAAAATTTTTAATATCCCATGTATGTTTGTGTAAAATATTCTTTCATCTTGAGCTGCCATTTTACAATTTCTATAAATACCTGACATTTAGGCATTGTCTTCCAATCATGATGAAATCAAGAAACCCTGATCTTACAAACATTCACACAAAGGCAAACACAACACACACACACACACACACACACACACACACACACACACTCTTTTCAGATATTGGCCATCAAGCAACTAGGTGCAGATATCCCTGACTAAGAATGAGGAACTCATGATGGCTTTGGTTTTGCACATGGAAATTCTGCTGTGATATGGGGAAGCGCTACTTCAACATAAACAGGAAGTCTCTTTAAGTAAAAGAGACAGGTTCTGAACTAGTGAAGGTCAACATGTGTAAAATTCCAATGAAAAATTATTAGAGAAAAGAGAGCTGAACAAAAAGAGGGAAGGCTCTGGATATCGGGTAAGGACTCAAACTTTGTCTTCAAAAGAATCTAGATAATGAACATGTGAGGAAACAGCAGAAAGGTGAGAGAGGCCACAAAAAGAGTGTCAGAAGAGCTTTGTTATATCAAACACCAGGAAACAAATAGGCCTGAGACCAGCTCATTATCCCACCAGAGAAGAAAGAAAGAACATACATGATTTGTTTAGAAAGACTTACAGAGTAGAAAATCCTATAAAATGTAAATTAAAACTAAAGAAACATCAGTATAGTTGAGAACTTTAATTAAATGGATGCTAATTTTGAGAAAGATACAAATTCTGAAATTTAGTCAAGAATAACAAGAGGAAGGGATTTAAGACTAGTTTACATGGGAAGATGTTTCAATGTTTGATTTAGACGGAAATATGGGGATAGACCATAAGAGGAAGAGTAGAGATAAAAAGAGCTGTTGGAAAGTTATTATAGGAATATTTTGTAAGCAAGGTCATGATTTATGGAGGCGGAAAGACTGAAATAGGAATTGTTAGAATTCACAATTAAAATGAAAAATAATAATGTTCCAAGACCATTCTCCTTTACAACAAATCACTGGGAAAAGTGGATTGAACAAAAAAAGCGAGTGGCCCAAACCAAGAATGTCTGTGGCCCTAAGACTGTCCTTTCCCTTCCTGATACACAGTGGACACCCATAATGGAACTCCAATATTCCTCTCCTACCACCAAGTGACACCCAGTACCTTGACCTGGGAAAATTTCTTCCATTCTCTCAGGAAGCAATAGTGACACCAGATAATCCAAGCAGGCCACAATATATTACTAAATGATTTGAAAATTAAATTATTATGATATAAGTATAGCATGCCCATTTCAAAATAAAATCAAATATTTTAATATAAAAAAGTAAAATATTGTAATAGGATTCAGAATGTCCTGACACAGAGAGAAATGCAGAATAAAATGGATATGATACTTATAATATCAAGATACCAAGAAACCATAGCCTAAATTAGAATTATCATAACTGGTACCAAACTGCAAGTGATACAGTTATTACAATTATATACCAAGGACTTTAAATTAGCCATCACAAAAATGCTTCAATAACAAATTAATTGTCTTGAAAGAAATTTTGAAAAGAAAATTTGAACGAATAATAAAATTTTAAAAATCAAATACTAAAGATCACTAACATATACTCACTGGATGGGACCTGTAAGAGAGTGAAGATAATAAAAAATAGAATTAGTATTTGAAGACAAAAAAAATAAATTTACTCTATCTGTAAAATGGAGAAAAAATGAAGAGAGAGAGGGGAAAAAGCAGGCTTCCAGAGACTTGAGGGAATTAACAAAGGAACTAACATGTGTGCCATTGACATTCCATAAGGAAAATGAATTACAATAGGAATGAAATAATTGCTACAGCTTTTTCATTATTTAGTACAAGAAAAAAAAAATAGAGATTCAAAAAGCTGAATGAACTCTGAGAGAAATTTATAACATATATTATAACATTTGAAAATTTAAAAATAAATACTTTGAAAGCATCAAAAAAAATCACACATTACCTATGAGAGATTTCAATTCGAATGGTATAAACTACTAGTCTGAAACTATGAGGATTAAAAAAAAAGTAATGTATTTCTAAGTGTGGAAAAGACAATGAATTGCAAATTCTGTAAGTAGTATAATTAAATTTCTGAGGTGAAGAGACAATAGAGTCAATCTGAAAAAAAAATTGAATTAATTTATTTCTACCAGATAAATCCTTAAAGACTGGCTAAAAGGAGTACTTTTAACTGAAGGAAATGACAAAGGAAGAATTTTCAAACATCAGAAGAAAAAAAAAGGGAACAAAGGAAGGGGCAAATGTAGGTACAAACAATAGGTCATATTTTTCTTCATGAATATTATAAATCAAATGAAAATTGAAATAAAAATTATGGCATTACCTGATGCTCAGAAAATGGAATTTAAAATGGAAATAGTGGAGAAGACTAAATGGAAGTGAAATTGGCATACTTACTCAATATGACAAAATGTCACTATCAATACATTGTAATTCATATGTGTAAATGCATGTTGTATAAAATCTACTACTATAAAAACGACTATTAAACCATGATAAACACTCTGTAAAAATATGCAAAGATATAGGCTAAGAATGACTTAAGTAAACCAAAATGGAATATTTAATAATAATAATAATGATAATAACATCTCTATATGAAGGCAAGCAAAAGAATGATGCTTGTTAGATTTTTGTCACTGTGGTGAAAATGCTCAAAGAAAAACTTAGAGGAGAACTAGTATATTTTTGCTCATGGTTTTAGAGGTTCAGTCCATGGTCAACCAATTTCACTGCTCTCGTCTCTAGGTGAGGCAGAGCAGAATGGTGGAAAGGCATGATGGAGGAAAGCTGGTCAGTTCACAGCAGCTTGGGAGTAGAGAAAGCCTTGGAAATGGAACGTAGTACAAAACAAGTAATCCCAAGGCCAACCACCAGTAATCCAGCTGCTTCAACTATGTCCCCACCCACTAATGCATTCATATTTTTAACCCATCAAATTGATTAATCTATTGGTTAGATTACAACTCTCATAATGTTATGATTTTACTTTCTGTATTAATACAGGAAGTTTTAGAGGATATTTTATATCCAAACCATAACAAGAAAAGAGGAATACAAATAAAATAAAATAAATAGGAAATGAATAATAAAATAGCACACTAAACTGTTAAGATATTAATAATTGGAATAGGTGTATATGATATAAATAGGCTATTCAGTTTGGCAGAGCTAATAAAAAATTTACAAACTAAATATCTGAATATTAATCCTATAAAGTAGTCATAATCATGTATTGAACTATCCAATAAGTAATAAAAGAAAATTATTAGAGACAAAGAGAAACATTATATAATATAAAAAAGACTTACCTCATCTGAAAGGTATAAGAATCCTAAATAAATCTGTACCAAATAATAAAGGCTTACATAAAGCAAAGCTGACAGAACTGAAAGTAAAAACAGAAACTTACAATTGCAATCAGGTATTTGAACACCTCTCTCTTCATTTTAGCAAGTGATAAAACTTCTAAAGTTAAATTAGCAAAGATAAAGAAGATCTGCAGTGCAATCCTCTAACAGGACTTAATTGAAACATATAAAACCCTTCACCCAAAAATACACTACTTCTTTTTGTCTTGTATTGTTTCCTTTTCTCATACATACATGAGACCTTCAATAATTGAAGTTCATTTCTCAAGAAATTAGAGAAATCAAGAAAATAAACCATACAGAAGGAAGAAAACAGTAAAAATAGAAATCACTGAAAATGAAAATAGAAAAAGAGTTAAACATTGAAATAAAAAGATTACATTTCAGAAAGTGTCAACAAAATTAATTAGCCACAAATGATATAAAAGAAAAAGAGCAAGAGCACTAAATTAATGATATAAAATGAAATAGAAGACATCACTACAGATCCTTTAACCATTTTAAGGATATTTATACAGTTATTTTAACAACTATATGCTCATATATTTTAACAGCATATAAATACATATAAATACAATAATATAAATACAATAATAACATATAAATACAATAATAACATATAAATAACATTTTATAAATACAATAATACAGAAGAAATACAATAATTCCTAGAAAACAATAAACTAATAATACTGAACCAGTAATTAAAAGATGATTTGAATAATGTTATGATCATTAAAGGTAAGAAGTAACTAAAAATTACTGGAAAAAAATATTGGGATCTCAATGTTAGCACTGGAGAATTCTAACAAATATCTAAACAAGAATTAACAGCAATTGCAACTATTTCAACAAGAAAATAGAAGAGGGAACACTTGCTAATTCCCAAATCACTTTATCAGGCCTTTAGTACTATGATACAATAAAGAAAAGAGAAAAAGAGAAAACTTAAGCCACTGTCTCTCATGGGCTGAGAAATTAAGTCTCTCCATAAAATATCAGTAAAGCAAGTTTGGAAATATATATATAAAGAATTATGTCAAAATACCAAGTGGGATTTATTCCTCATATTCAAAGCTGATTGAAAATTCAAAAAATTTTCAGTGTAAGGCTTCAAAACAACAAGCTAAAGAAGAAAAAAACATATGATCATCAATGGAGTTCCAAACAGCACTTGACAAAGTCTGACATCTTTTAATAATAAAGACTTCAAACAAGATAGGATTAGAAGAGAACTTTACTTTGAAAGTAAGCATCTAATATAAATAAGCAAACAAAAAGACAAGAAAAATTTCTACTTCTACCATTCACCTAAGACAGGAAACTAGGACACAATTCTTATTCACAAAGTAATGAAAGTTCTAGCCCTGCAGTAAGGAAAATATTAGTAATAAAAATAAAATGTGAATGAATTAGGAAACTATTTGCAGACAACATGATTTTCTTAATAGAGAAAACAAAGAATATTTTAAAAATACACGTTAAGAATAAGTGAGCTCCATATCACAGTATACAAAACCAAACCAAACTAAAACAGAACAAAATATTTGCATTTCTACCTGGAAACAGCGACTCTATGACTCTATGCATATATCTGTCACTGTGACCTAAATAACCAGCAAGAAAAAGAGGAAGAAAAGTTTATTTTTAGCTTAGAGTTTCCTATGTTCAGTCCACAATCAGCCAAACTCCACTGATCTGGGCCCACAGTGAGGTGGAACAACATGGTGGAAGTGGAAAGTGCTCAGCTCATGGAAGTTGGGAAGCAAAGAGAGAAATAGAAGATACAATCCCCAAGAGCTTGCATGAACCTACTGACATACTTCTTCTACCTACAACACACCTGCTTACTTGTAGTCCATTCAAATTATTAAACCATCAAATAGATTAATCCAATGATGTGGTTACAGGTCTCTTCATTGCCTAAAAGCACTCTGTTTTATCTTGATGCATTAGTGACCATTTTTTTTTCAAAACATAGGCTTTCTTAGGAACATACTATATATAGTCTTTCCAAATATAATTAATTACTTAGACATAAATATAACATATAGAGGATCAGTATGCTGACATTTCAAAATTCTGATGAAAGTTTTCAAAGAAGACCTTAATAAGTGAAAATTACACTCTGCATGTTTTGGAGAATTCAGACAAATAATGAACTCAGTTGTTAATAAATTGATCTACAATTTTATATAATTGCTTTTGGAATTATAGCAAAATTTATAGTCGTTTGCAAATTTATTCTAAATATATGTGGAAATTATAGGTAAAAAATAGCTGAAAAATAATCCTGGCACAGAAAAGTAACAAGAAGAAATAGTCCTGAACACTTCTATGGAACTAAAGACATGTTGCTCTTATTGGAGAGATATCCATGGAACAGAATGGAGTACCCATTAATACACCTGCAATATTAGAGTGAACTTGATTTTTTTTTTTAGAGGTGGAAACAGTGTCTAATGGAATCCTAGCTTTTTCACCAAATGTTGCTAAAACAGTTCAAACAGCTATAGGCCCCAAACTGAATATCAACCTAAAATCTATGTAAAGAAAATTAAGTGAGATGAGTAATAGTTTTATATGCAAAACAAAAAAGGATAAAAATTTTTAAAAAATCTAGAAGAAAATCTCCAGATTCTAGGGCTAGGCAATACTTCTTAGTGTTGATACCCAGCAAAATAAAAATAGAGTTAAAGTAAAAAAGAAGAGAGAAAAAAGTATAGAAAGTAAAAATCAACTCTGCTTAAGCAAAATCAAATACTTGATCTGAAAAGCCCAAGTGAAGATTAAAAATGGATTTGGAGATGACATTTACAAATCACATATCCATAAAAGGATACATATTTATAAATTATAAAGATCTCTCAGAATCCAATAATACAGAAATAATTAAATAGCCAAAAGGCATGAACAGACATTTCATAAAAGCAGACATAGATGTTCAATAAAATAAATCATAAAGAAGTGCAAAATAAACTTCAATATGATATCACTGCTCATGTATCCGAATGGCTAAATGAACAAAAATAGTGAAAATATCAAATGATGGTTAGAATGAGTTGAAACTGAGTTAGATTGCTAACTGAGATTGCTAATCTAACCGAGTTAGATTTATATTGGAAATATTAAATGTTACAGTTATTCTGGGAACAGTTTTGTTAGGTTCCTAATAACATATAGCCTTCAATTGCTATGAGACCCAGCAATTGCAATCTGGGGGAAAAATGAAAATTTATACAAAAACCTGTATATGAATGTTTGTTCTAGTGTCAAATAAAATCAAATTTAGGCTACAGAAGTGGAGACTTTCCTCAGAAAGATGTTGCAATAGAAAGAATACTATAAACCCAGTAACTGCAAGCATCTCAAAATCAAACAGAAAAAAAATGTTTTTATTGTATCATATAGCAGAGATCAGCAGAAACTTTTAGGCTATTGGCATGCAAGGGAAATATCCACAAGGCTCTGACAGGAAATATGTTGTATTTATTAGTGTATATTGATATAATTGTATATTGATATTAGTGTATATTGATAAGGAGGTAGATTCTTTTTTGTGTTTGCTCAGTCTCAGGGACAAGCAGAGTTCCATGACATCTATGGGGGTTAGAGCCCTGATGAAAGTTTGCTCAAGACAAAGTAAAGAGTAAGAAATGGGCTACTACAAACACTTCGTCAGTCCCCCCTATTGTTTTAGACACACAAAGCCTATGCTTAACCATAATTACTGATGGAACATATGCCTCAACACCTTGGTTGCAGTTCATCCAAGTAGTTTTCAGAGGTTGAGCCAATAGGCATGGTTTTGTCGGCCCTTAAGGACCAATTGCATGGTATGTTTACTTTGCTGCCTGAATAAAACATCTCAGAGAACACATTTTTAATGAAAGCTACACCTAAGGACTTAATAAATGGAAAAATTATTAAAAGTAGAATAGAGGAGTAAAGCAATCTGTGCTTTAAAGGGAGGCAGTTGAGAGTTTCCTTAAATGTTTGTACTCAAATCCCAGAGAAAAAAGTACACTAAGGGTGACAACAGCATTCCGAAGTACTTTTCAACTTCTACTTTGCATATTTTGTGTAATGACATAGACATCAAAAACATTTTAGAAAATATATCTACAGCAATTACTTCTACTACTTCACCAGTGCTTTCCAACAGAGCCAGAATCACTTGCAAGGCCAAACAATGTGAAAGGCCACTCACTAGAGTCTTCATAGATATGTAGAGATGCTATTAGTGAATGTAATATGATTATACACAATTTCATTTATTGTACACTGAAGAGTCGTAAAATTAAGGAGTTATGATGTACTTTTGAATGATCTATCCATTATTGCCTTCAGGTACAAAGATTGCCCATACATGATCCAATACAGCACCAGAATCTTTCAGGTTGACTCCTAGTCTTTTAGGCCATTTGTGTTTGTGTGAAGATGTAGGGGAGAGGGGCTGGTAGGGTACATGAATTGAAAATCAAAGCACTCTACCTTCGATAGATTTCCCCATCCTTTTATATTTTTATTTTGAGACATGATTTCACAAAGTTGCCTGGGCAGGCTTCACACTTGCAGCCCTCCATCCTCAGCCTTCCAAGTTGCTTTGTTCTTATGTTTCTGGAGGATAAGGGAGGTAAGGGAAATCATCGCCTCTCTCCAGGACTGTGATTCTATACCCAACTTGCAGTTGTAACAATTTTTATACACTGATGAACTTTTATACCTAATAGCCTTCACTGAAGTCAAAACATGAAGGATTCCTCAAATGTGAGAATAATATGTTAATTTGAGAGAAACTGAAAGTGGACAAAAGAAAAATAAAACAAAACCAATGATCAAAATCAGTATTATGAAATGATGCTATGAGTTGGTCAAGGGAATTGCATAGACTTTAGCATCTTTGTTATTATAGATAAATGGTTAGACAAGGCATGGCATCAGTGAGGGGAAAGAAGAAATAATTCAATAGAGAAGCAAAGACAAAGCAAAGAAAGTTAATGGAAATGGTGAAGATAGTAAATAGAAAAAGGGTTCCTAGGGGGTCTTGTATTGATGTCTTGGGTATAAGTGAACCAATTTGTGATATTATTTCCTTTGCCCCAAGTTCTCCATAAAGCTATTAATTCTGTGGTGTTGGCTGTTTCTGAGGACTTTTCAGAGAGTCTCCTGTCAAGTCTCCAATTTGAGAAGATATTACTTGAGTGTCTAAATTTGGAACCTTTGGAATATAAGGGGTATAAGGTTCCAGTGGGGTTCAATATTTGTTTTGCAATGATTTTGCTCCTAGTGAATTATGTTTCTATCACTAGAAAAAGTAGAGCTTTAACCTCTTTGTGATAAATAGGTGTATATTTAATCAATCTCTAAAATGTTTTAGAATATCTCTTTGCCTAAGTTAAAGTCCCAGGCATAATGGAAAAATATTATGAGTCACCCTGTTTATTATTTTCCATGTGGCCATTGGTGTAACCCACCAAAAAGACAGGAGTACTATCAGGACTGAGGATAAAAACAGATGATGGAAGTTTGAGTTTTTCTCTAAGTTTGGCAAGTTTCGATACTAATAATCTGTTAGCTCTCTATATTACTTCAGATGATTGGGGATGATTAGGACAAGGAAATTTTTGTCACAAAGGAACGGATCACTAGATTTCTTGAATGGTTTTACTGAGATTTTTCTCATGTGGAGAATACTTGCTATGATCAAAGTTTAGCAACAATAGTGGCAGTGGTCCTTCTATGAGTGACAGTTTCAAGACAGTGACAAAACATGCATATGAGTATAAGAACATATTTTTAACAATGAGATTTGAGGACTTGAATAAAATCTAATTGAAAATGAAGAAAGAATTTAAATATCTTTATATTAATGAAACTGAATAGAAAACTCATGTGAAACCGCATTGGAAATTGTTGGCTTGGAATACACTAGATTTAAATTAAAGAAATTAAATTATGATCAAGTTCACATTGAAAGAAGTAAGTGTAATTGTAATCAATAAATTACATTACATTGTTGTCTTAATATCAGATATAAAAGGATTGAGTTTCCGATAAATAGAAGCCTATTGCAGCAGTGTCTAAACACTAGCAACTTTACAAATTTATAAATATTCATATTAAGAATATTTTAACCATAAACATATTTGATATAGGGAAGGCTAATCTTTTTTTAATATTACCTATGCAATTTAAGTTACAGTAAATAAACCTAACTATTTTGCCATATTTCCTTGTATAAGGTGGAAGATAAAATCATTTTGATAGTCCTGGGTCCTTCTGGAAAATACCAATTAGTTTTATGTGTAAAAGATGTCATTCATACCAGATTTGGGGAAGGCAAAATGTCAAACTTGTCTGTAGGTTTGATAATTTGGCTAAAAAGGATCCTGAGTAAGAGAGAAGCAATACTTATATACCTATTTAATTACAATGACAATAAACAAACTGTCTTAAAAGTGGATATGTAAGGTAAATATGATTGCAAAATTATCATGTTTTGTAAAATGGGAAAATTTGGTTGTCTCAAGTAATAAGAAAGTGAAAAATTCAATCTAAAATGGAAATAAACTCTAATCAAATACAGAATCTGCCTTCTAGGCACATTACTCAGAAGACAAAGAAAAGAAATTACAAACTCTTTTTTAAGGTAAGGCCAATAACCAATATATTTTGACATTTTAACTGAAAGAAAACCATGTTCTCATTTTGTCAAAGTAGTTTTATTTAAAATGTTATGCCCATTACTAACTTTTTCATAACAAATTCAATTATTTTTCTGCAAAACCATTATAACTTTTTATATCAACTCAGGTTTTATCCTATATTTTCTCAAAAAAAAAGCCAAATAATAACTAGTCACTTTATTTTAGAAAGACATTAATATTTTCCCTAAAATAGTAACAAACATATCCTGTAAACCTAGAATACCTTAAATTAGCTTACAAAGTACAAATTACAAAGAAGAACTTGGACACTCTCCTTAAAATGACATACATATTTTATACAACATGATTATATTGAAATTTAGTTTGTCAAAATAATAATTAAATTTGATCAAATTCACATTTATATTTTTATCTTCCTTTTTAAATTTCAATTTGTTATATATGATAGCAGAATGCATTATAATTCATATCACACATATAGAGCATAATTTTCATATCTCTGGTTGTACACAAAGTAGAGTCAGACACACCATTCATGTCTTCATACATTTACGTAGAGTACATTTATTTTTTAAAAATCCTTAATTCCTTCTAGTTATAATTCTACTTTATTAATTGAGTACCTGTATACATTTGTGAAGAAAATATTCAACTAGATGAAAATACGTGTTTGTTTTATACCTAAGATTGATAAGTTGGAGCCTACGGCTTTTCTTATTAAACCAATGATATTAAAATAGACTTGTTTGACAAAGATTGTGTGAATGTGAACTTGAATATTTAAAAGACTTGAGCAACCTTTTGTAATTTTTTTAAATAATGTACATTGTCAGTTTGAGAAATTTAGGATTCTTTTTTGTAATTTCTGAATGCTTTGGTAATACTACCTTTATATAAGTGCTTATCTATAAACACTTGGAATAGAATTTTATTAATGTATTTTATAAATTAACTTGGCAATACCACTGGAGGTAATAAAATAGTGTGCATATATAAATATATGATGAGTAAATACACAGTCTACATACATTAACACACATATACAAACATATACACACATAAATAAGACACAAATAGTTTATACATTTAATATTAAACATTAGATGATCCAGGCAAAAGCAGAAATATAAAAGCCATTGTTTTTTGTAATATAATTTGTATTGTCTTTGCCCTATTACTGTGTTTCTCATCAGAATTTTTTAAAAAATGGAATTGGTTGAAATTACAAAATATAAGAATTAAAGAGTCCTCATCAATATTTGTAGAGGGAACTTTTAAGATTTTCTTTAGCAGGATATATAACCTGATGGAAGTTTTGAAAAACACCACACAATCATCTGGATATTTCCAAAGTTATTGGAGTGGATAAAATGTACAATATGTTTCAAATATCCTTTTTTTTTCTGCTTCAGGTAATTGTATAGGAGTCTCAGAGACACTGAAGGTATTTATTTGGTGGCAAGAGTCATAGAGTTCTACTGATAAGTATTTGAGGAGCTGGTGTGGGATGGGAAGTCTGTCAGGGGTAAAGTTGGAAAGGGGGAATATATGATATAATATATATGATATATATATAATATATGATATAATATATTGAAGGGAGATAAAGGATGATCAAAGTTGGTTTTAAAAAACATGGTAATGGGAAAGTAACAGGAAGGGATGGGTCTTAGATGAGCCAGTTTGGAAAGAACTCAATTTTTTGAAAAAAGTCCTAAAAGTCCCAAATTATCCTTCATGAAATTTTGCTGTTTTAAAAGTCATTGGACTTTTAAAAGTCCATAATTGCAGAGCATGTACTATGTAAGGGAGGAAGAAGGTGGGAGCTAACTAGATTGGATGTTGTCCTTAGAGGAGGAGAAGGGTTGAGTAGAAAATGGAAACAAGGAGGAAAACACTTTCCAGAAACTCTAAGCACAACCCCTGCATGGGAGCCAAATGCTCCCTCTCATGCAATGTTCATGGGGTTACTGAAGGTCCTGCTGAGCATAGTCCACAGGCATGGAGTCAGGAAAAACAATGGAGCCTCATAACAAAGCTAGGAATTTCCAGAATCTTGAGTATGTCACCATAAAGAACCAAGAAGAAGTTCATCAAGGAAGATATTAGAGAGTTTGGGGATATAGGTAGAGCACTTGACTTTTGAGCAAGGCCAAAAGAACTGGGTTTCATCCACAGCATCAGGAAAACAGAAAGATTATTCATCAAATAGAAAATAACTGAGTAGAATATTGTTATGCCTGGTATTATAGATACGGAAAGGATGCAGAAGCGTGGCTTCAAAAAGATAGATTATTTGTAGTGTTGGAAATGCTCAGTATCTTTTCTGTGGTGGTAAACACAGAACCTATACTGGTGACTAATTGTATGAAATTGAGTGCATACACACACATGTGCATGCGTACACACACACACACACACACGTACAAATAAACCTGGAGACATCTGAAAGGATTTTGGAATTATACCAGTTCAAACTTCCTGTTGGTAATATGGTGATATGTCTTCTTGGTTCTTTATGGTGACATACTCAGGATTCTGGAAATTCCTAGCTTTGTTATGAGGCTCCATTGTTTTTTCTAACTCCATGCCTGTGAACTATGCTGAGCAGGACCTTTAGTAATACCATGAATATTGCATGAGATGGGAACATTTGGCTCCCATGTAGGGATTGTGCATAGAGTTTCTGGAAAGACTTTTCCTCCTTATTTCCATTTTCTACTCAATCCTTCTCACCCTCCAAGGACAACATCCAATCGAGTTAGCTTCCACCATCTTCCTCTCTTACATAGTATATAGCTTTACAAAATGTAATTATTGAGAGAAATTGAAGAAAATACACAAGGGATCACTCCATTTATTTTTTACAGCTATATATATGAACCATAATTTACAAAATCAATTTTTTAAAATTTACAAAAATCAATTTATAAAAATAAACTTCATCGAGGCAAACTGAGTTCTTACAAACCAATATGAATCATGGAATGATGAATATGGAGTTCTGAATGCCAAGACATTAAGAGATATCATAAAAAGAGTCAAAGGGCTTACAGGTTAAGTCTCAATTATTTTGATCAGTAGATTATTGACAGTTTGAAGGGAAAATTCAGTTTAGTATTTCTCAAAAAAAAAAGAATTCAATAAATGCATATAGCCCATACAGAGGGAAACAGAAAAAAAGAAGGAGGAGGAGAAGGAGGAGGGGGAGAAAGAAAGAAAAAGAAAGCACAGATTATATAAATGATCTGACATGGAGATTTTAGTTTTGGAAGAAAATGGAGCCAAAATTTTATAATAAGCCAAAATATAACTTGAGGAAGATGGCTGAAACTGCCTTGAAGAAGCATTTTATGAATGACTTAAGGAACATCAGTTGGCTATTTAAAAGACTCCTTTATATATTCTGTCTGAGACTGGCACTGTTGCTATTCATAAGGAGACTCTATTTTTTAATTTTCTTTTATCTTGAGGCAGACACATAAAGAAAACTGAGTGAAGAGGAAATTTCTTTAAGCCATTTAGAGGAAGGTAAAAATAGCCATGAAATGTACATTTAATTGTCCCACTTTTCATACCCTAATAGAAACCAAAACATCTATTAAGAATTGAGAGTCATTATCCATGACAGTATCAAGAGCATAGTGGGTTGATTGCATGATTTGGTGGATATAAAGAGGATATAACTGATGAGAAGAAACATCAAAGACTGAGAATAAGATATGAGAGAACACAGAAAATTTGGCATAAAAAAAGGCAGGGAAGATAGTTTATTAGAACTGATCAACAAAGTTTGGAATTTCAAATATTGCATAATTCTGGATGGTAACACCTAAAGGATAGCTATTTTGATGCATGGCTGAAATGAAGCAGAAATAAAATGCATTGATTTAAATTTATTAATTGAACAGGTCAAAGAACTCTGAACTTAATGATGTTTAAGAATCATTAAATCTGATATTCCATTTCCCAAGTATCATGTCAGGAAATTTCATGAAATATGCTTTATTTATCTCTCATCATGTGTGAGTTTACCACTTATGCATTACAAAAAAAGTTGTTAATTTTTGTGTGGTGAGGGGAGAGAGAAATGGTACTGGCTAATTCATTTTCAGTGGCACAGGCAAAGCCTCTCTGTGAAGGAATCAAATGTCTTTCTCAGGGGCTGTTCTGGTTGACTGCCCCTGCTTTTGATTGCCATGTTCTCAGGCACTTGATAACAAGATCGTTTCTTTACAGATTTGGCCATGCCCATTATCTCCTTTTAAGAGATTCTCTCAAAAGGCATGACCACAACATTTTTCAAACTCTCCAGGGTTATTAGCACACTATCTCTCATTCACCTCCCTCTTATCATTTCCCAGGCTTCAGAAATTCAATTCACTTTTTCTGTAAGTTGTTAAAACTCTGAAAATGCAGTTCTCAGTGCTTCCCAACTAGGAATGTGTAGATAACATAACAGAGTCTATCCATTATTTTCTAAATTTGCCTACAACTCAATGAAAGAATGCAACAGAATATTCATGATACACACATAAGGAATCAAAGATTATGTAAAACTTCAGAGGAGACGTGAAGTCCATCACTAACCAGAGTTGCATAGTACCTCTTAAAACACAGCATTCTAAGAATTGCAATTAATTCTTTCATATATGATTTCAAACCAAAAGTTTAAAAGACCATATTTTTTAAAATAGAATAAGTTAGTTATGTAATAAATGTGACAATTATAATGGCTCGAATGTGATTGAGGTATTTGAAAAAAAGATCTTAATAATTTCAGAGATCAACTCAGCATGAATGGAAAATAAATCTAAACCAACAAATAGTGTTCTTCCTCCGAACTTCATGAGTACCTACTCTCTTTACAACTATAATTTTCATAAAGCACACTTCAAGGCAGGGAAACCTACATAAGAATTCTTAAGATTTTCTCTTCTTTCATAGAAGTTTGCTATTTTTGTGCAGAACTAATTCCATTGGAAACCTATTGTAGTATCATCATTTTCAATGATCACTATCAAACCTTAATAGTGTATTATTTATGTCAAGTAACCTCATTGCTATATTATTAAAAATAAAATATTATAAGATTAATATTTTATAAGATTTTAAAAGTTTATGCATTGCTCTGATCAATAGCAATTTTATAGTATTAAAATATTCCATTAAAATAACAATAAACAAGACACTATTAAGTTATATCTGGTGGTAATTGTATTTTAGTTATACTTGTATGACACTTTAACTATTCTAGTTAGATTCCTATTAACAAAGGTATGACTTTCCCAAGTGCTGTCATTTGTGGAGTCTTTGACAAATTGATTATTGACCACATATATGTGCTCAGAAATTAAAGAAGCCAACAAGGTATATTAAGTACTTGAGAATAGCAATAGTAGAAGTCATTGCCACCCTATGGCAATGACTTGAAGAAACAAGAATATATCCGTTTCTAGAATATGAAGAAGATACAGATAGTGGGAAGGTTTATACATGATACTGTGGTCATTATAGAGAGGTAGCCAACCTATAATAACCCAGCAATCAGAAAGCTGAAATAATTTTGTATTCTGAGGTTCCTTACCTTCTCCCCTAGTCTTTGACTAAATAAGATTAATGGAAGTCAAAAGGAAGCAATAGGAAAATTCAGTAATACATTACAACAGAGACCCTTTTCTGTAGTGAAAACATGCTATTATGGATTTTGTAAATACATTGTGTTTAAAATAGTACAAAAAAAGCCTTAGCTTTCTCTTCTGCTTAATCAACTCTAGACATGATTCGTGACTCATAATATTTTAAAATTCTTGGTTCCAAAGTCCTTCTTCTTAGAACATTTGCCTTAAAAATTGAAATTATATATTCCTTCTCTGCCTCCTTGAAATGTAAATATTTTCAATATCTTGTTATATTTAGCACCCAGGAATATCTTCCTCAAGATATAGGAATTGGAATTATTACTTTGTAAAGTAATCATAAAGAAAGATGTCTGTCAATATACATCAAAATATCCTGATATAAAAAATTAAAAAGGAAAATATGTCATTCTTATAAAAAAAACAAAAGCAAAAACAAAAAGCTCTCATATCTTTAAGCTTTTGCGAATGGTTAGGAGCCTAAATTCAGAAGGTACCTTGCTCCAAGTTGTAAAACTACCTGTAATTAGAAAGTTTACTTTGACTTTGTGTAAAGTCAATTAGCAAATACACACATATAATGATTTTCACCCCAGATCTCCACCCTTTGGTCTCAGATGAATCCACACAGAATTCTGGTCTCTTTAACTTACTGTGATAGCCTTCAATAAAATTTCTCTTTGTTTCTTCAAATTTTCACAGCAAAATTTTTGTTTTCATAATCAGTGGTTTATCAAAGCAAAAAACAAAAATACATAGATTAATCCAGAAAATTACCTGAAGCTGTGCTACAAAAACTTTTGTTTTAAATCCTGATATTTATATTTTTCAAAAGACACATTTCTTTCATCCTACTATGAGGTCCTTCGGAGCAGAGCCTGAAAATTTATTTTCTTTCTTTCAGTTTTTTTTTTTTATAATTTTAAAATTTTCTTTCAGAACTGGGAATTAAGCCCAGGGCGCCAGGGCACTCAACTTCTGAATTACGTGCCTAGCCCATTTTATGTTTTTTTTTTTTTTTTTTT